>NW_017732701.1:222618-223502 GCF_001890085.2 Hipposideros armiger | reverse complement strand
CTGGGCTTCTAGTAGCATAATTCCAGTCTTTACATAACATTTTCTTTGTTTCTGTATCTGTGTCCAAATTTCCCCTTTCTAAAAGCACATGGGTCATACTAGATTATTGTATTGGCCACCCCTACCCCTGCGTGACCTCATTTTAACTAGTTATGTCTCTATAATGATTCTATTTACAAATAAGGTCACATTCTGGGGTACTGGGGGTTAGGACTTCAACATATAAATTGCGGGGAACAATTTAACTCATAACATAGAATTTAAAATTAATTTGTGAAAAAAAAATGTCTTCATGGTCTTTATGAGCGCTACATTGTACATCTTCTATTTACCTCACCATCCATGGTCATTAACCTTCACACAGCTTCCTGCCCAGGACACTGATTAGGACTCCTGTGTACTCTGGCATCCAGTAGGTTTTGGTGAATGGAGAATTCTGGGAGGAGATTGGATGAGAGAGGAATGTGAGGACAGGACGGGAATCGAGGGTAGGGTATCTAGGCCTCCGGCTGCCATTCTGAGTCGTCACTCCGAGCTTGTTAAATCCATCTGTGGACATTTCTCATCATGACTCTTGGGGTTTCCAATAACTTCCCTCTTTCCTCATCTCTTCAGGCAAGGGTAGTGACAGCTTCCACCTTCACACCCCTGCCCCAGTCCTTGTTTCGCTACGCAACACCTACGCATTTGTAACTAGCCTCCTTTAAAAGTAAACTTTTCTAATTTAACCATGTTTGTTTACTATTCAAACCATGATTGATATACCTTCCAAACGTGAGCTATCCTATTTATAATGTATAAACAAAGTCTGTAAAAAAATAATGCACTGTCTTGATTATGTAAATGTTCTGTCAATGAAAATTTATGTTAACTCCTTTCTTGAG
>NW_017732701.1:218919-219873 GCF_001890085.2 Hipposideros armiger | reverse complement strand
CTACAGCCATGAGGAAATTAATTCTACCAGCAACTGAATGTGCTTACAAGTGCACTATTCCCTCATTTAGTCTCTAGATTAAAATGGAGCAAGGTCAACTTGTTGATTGCGTCCCTGTGAAACCCTGAGCAGAAAACAAGCTAGGCCACATATGAACCCCTGAACCAGGGAAACAGAAATCATAAGTGTTCTTTGTTTGCAAGCCAAGTTCCTGGTAATACCAGTTTAAAGTAATATAATCATCAATCAGAGTAACTGATCTCAACTTAAACACATGAATCTAAAATAAAAGGGGAAAACGGATTTTCAATTTTCTTGTTCCTATCTTGCCTCCCTCTTCCACTTTTAAGGATCCTGTGATGACATCGGTCCCACTCAGAGAGATAATCCAGAATAATTTCCCAATTTTAAAATCAGCAAATTAGCAGGTTAATTCTACCTGCAATTTTAACACTCCTTTACCATGTAACCAATATTCACAAATTCTGGAGGATTAGGACAGAGATGCCTTTGGGAGACCATAATCCTGCCTACCACAGTCTCGACTCAGTCATTTCCACCTTCTGTTACTATTTCCAGGTAATGAACAGAGGACAACCTGACATAATGAACCGAAGTACTTGTAGGGCACTGCAAATGACACTCACAACCTGAATTAATTAATCATCCCACCTCTCTCCTGAGTTCACAGTCTTTCCCTACTTATTTAACCCATCAGGTTCATACCAATCCACTTTTATATCCATCATGCATTTATATTAAGAAAAGCACTGGAATTCGATATAATCTCCCAACATTCCTCAATATATAGTCAGAATAAATTAGAATTATCTCAGAATAAACAAGCCCAGAATTCCAAAGTCTTAACTCAGTAATAGTTTATTTCTTGCTCATAAAAATCCCTGAAGTTCCTAGGAACATTTCAGATCCTAAATTTTCTATTTCATTTGGAGT
>NW_017732701.1:210891-212409 GCF_001890085.2 Hipposideros armiger | reverse complement strand
GAAACAACATTTGTAACGCAAGTGTAAAATACTGATATAAGGAATAGCTGTGCACACACCCTCCTGTTTAATAATTGAATGTAGGGTCCCTTGAAGCCTCCTTCTAGCTGTTCTTTTACCCACTACATGAATAATTTTGTGATATTTTTCTTTATAAATCTACTGTTCAAGACTTTGTCCTTATCAGTACAATCCTTAGTTTTGACATGGAGTTGAACTTCATAGGAATGGGATCATAATACATTTTATACATTTATTTTCAACCAAAAGTAGGTAGGAGAACAAAAGCAGGGAAGAATTAGGTAAAATACATAGCAAACTTTATGACCAAGTATGGGGGCATTTCAGATTAGTGTGCTGCATGTCCTGGGTGCCGTGAGGTTAAATCCTCCAAGCCCCACCTTTCTGTCTTTGATAGAGCTGTGCTAATAAACCAGTGTTTACCTCTCTCTGTTTCATCTACTGTTAATTCCTTTACAATTGACCTACCAAGGTTGAAATGCTATCTTGGTTTCAAAAACAATGGAGTAAATTAGGTTAAGCCCAGCTTGTTTGGGTGGTGCAGTCCCACTCTGGTTTAAAGATAACAAAGCATGATTCAATCTTGGGTTTTAGTTTCAAGCTTAGGTTTTAAAAAGCAAATGATATTTTCAAGTTCATAAACTTGGAGAAGGTGAAAGAAACTCAATGTCATCATTCATCTAATCTGTAAATATATTAAAGCTTTTATTCATTTACTCTATAAATATTATCTATGTGTACACTATTGGCCAGGTACTTAGGATATATTGGCTAAAAAGCCATGATCTGTAGCTTCAAGTGGGTCGCAATATAGAGCAGAAGTTGGTAAATTATGGCTTCTGGCCAAATCCATCCCACCACCTGTTTTTGTACATAATACATCATTGGAACACATTGATATTCATTTGATAACATATTATCTATGGTTGCTTTTGTGCTTCACTGACAAGTTGAGTAATTGTGACAGGGATTTTTTTGACCCACAAAGCCTAAAATATTTACTAATTGGTCCTTTACAGAACAAGTTTTGTGACCCTCCAATACAGAGAAAAATAAATAATTAAATAGATAATTGAAATTCAATTGGTCTAATTTTAAAACTCACATTTATAGATGGTATAACTTTCCCAGAAAAATATAATGGTTTTTCAAATTATCTCCCAATAAACTACTTGTACTTCAATTCCTGTCTCAGGGTTGCTTATGGGGAGACCTAAACAAAGACAGCTGGTTCTAGAAGTGGATTCCTAGCTAACAAATTCTTACTATGTGATTCCAGTACTGGGTCACTCTGAACTTTAGTGAAAATAAGTTTATGAGCAATAACTCTTAGTCTAAAAAGCATTTCAAATTACTGAAACCTTCACATGCTGTGAATTTTGGTGGAATAAAAGTAGAGAGGCATTCACACTGGGTTATATAATAACTCTAGCAGTTGAAAAATATTGGAAAATACAATTACAAATAATTATAAAGATTGACAAGGTAATTGAAAGA
>NW_017732701.1:199988-210475 GCF_001890085.2 Hipposideros armiger | reverse complement strand
ATGTCTTACAAAATGATGCTTGTTTTCCTCAATATTTGTCTTCACCTGACCAAACTACTAGGCTACTGATTCTCACATTGTAATATGCACAAAAACACCTGTACAAATAGATAAAAGTCTGTGTCTCAATCCCCATCCCCAGAAATTCTGAATTGTCAGAGTGGGTTATAAATGTGCATTTTAACTGGTTAAAGGGTAATGATGCTGTAGATTCAAGTACAACACTGTAAGTTATACTATCCCATACCAATAAGTGCAGTCAAGTCTCAGCATGTCTCCATAAGCACCACCCTTGTTATAGGAAGAAAGGGACCATTTACCTAAGGAATTACAGCACCTAGATATGTACCTGAAGGCATTCAGAGAACATGTTTGCAAATGGATCATGAGTGTCCTGTGAATGGGGAGGCAGAGATTTTAAACTGATCAAAGGATATTTTACTGATATTAGGGAAACTCTTTCATTATTCAAAATTCCACATCCTGTCCAGGATACTTGAAGCTGATTCTAATATGCTGCTGACGCTAACCAAAACAGATTGCTGTTCCCCTCTTTTTTTTTTTTGTAAACCATTTTATTGAGGCATACTTGAATATAAAAACTACACATTTAAGTATAGAACACAAACTGTTTGGAGATAATTGTATTTTTGTGAAATATAACCACAATCTAAAGTATAAACACGTTATTCTTCACCTTCAAAAGTTTCCAAGAACAGTATTTAACAAAATTCTACATCATTTTTGATAAAAACCCCACAACAATTAGGTATAGAAGGAACTTATCTCAACACAATAAAGGTCATATATAAAACAAACAAATAACTATCATCATACTCGATGGAAAACTGAAATATTTTCCTCTAAGATATGGGAAAAGGCAACGATGCTCATTTTTACCATTTCTATTGAATTTTGTACTGGAAGTTCTAGCCAGTGCAATTAGTCAAGAAAAAATAAAAGGCTTCCAAATTAAAATAAAGAAGTAAAATTATCTCTGTTTGCAGATGACGTGATCTTCTATGTAGAAAATCCTACAAGTCATCAAAAAAAACAAAGGCACCTTTTAGAACTAATAAATTTACTTGATAAATAAAAATTGTTTGATACAAATCAACATAAAAAAATCAATTGTGTTTCTATACACAAATAATGAACTATCCAAAAAGAAAATTAAGAAAAAAAATCCCATTTACAATAACATCAAAAATAATAAAATACTTGGGAGTAAACTTAATCCCTAGTCTTGACTTAACATTAGGTGGGTTTCTTCCTGACTCTCTGCCCCAGACCTCCTTTTCTTAAGAGTATTTACATTGAAAAACCTGTTGAAACTTTTTGTGCCTTTGAGATGTAATTCTCTTAAAAAGCTTCATGCCAGTGATGTAATCCAGGACCTAGGAAGTCACACCTATGAAAGGTGATCATCCAGGAAGACAAAGTCCTTTTATCCAGTCTCTATGGAAAGGTAGGAGCCTAATTTTCCTCTGTGGATGCCTTGCCCAAGTTATGACTACCTCCTGTCATTCATATACAAGAGTATCCTTTGAGGAAGGCCAATCAGCGAACACACATGACCTAAGTAAGATCTGCCTCACCCAACCTCCCAGCTCTTAAAAACTCTCCTTTCCTTTGTTTCAGTGGAGTTGAGTTTAGACAGCAATCTATTCTCTCTCCTCTATGGCAGTGGCCCTAAGTCAAGTATTTCTTTCCTATTTAACTTTTTCCAGTGCAATTTTGTTTAAATAAAGATTAGACAAAGTAATAGTTAACAGTAAATTAGGTGGAGATGCCAGACTAGCTTTGGCAGAGTGTAGAGTATGGGTCCAAAAGGCTTACAGAGGTAGACATGCTGAAAATAATTAATTATGTAAGAACATAGAAACTATCAGTTATCTAAAGTCCACCAGAGAGCTCAGAGGACATTTCCCTCACTAACATAATAAGAAATATGCTCTGACACTACCATGGAAATTTCATGTAATGCAGGAGGAATAAATCCAAAAATGGAGTAAGGCCACTCTTATTAAAGGTGAGGAAATAGATATTAGTTATAAAATACAATCAAACTCCATCACAATCAATCCTAACCTATTTTACCTTGTATTTTGTACATTCCTGCAAACCTATTTAAACATTTCACAATGAAAGATGTTTTAAATAAACATAAACATAAAAATAATTTTATTTCTTATATTTCTATTCCACTTATTTCTAAAGAATATTAACAGCTTAAATAAAATTTTTACTTGATGAAGACATAATCATAATTACATTACATAAAATTAGGGAAAATTTAAGATAGATAAAACGAAAAGAAGATATGCTAGAGATAAAGACCTGCATAGTATCTATGATAAAACTTAGAAGTAGCTGTATCTTCATTTACAGCCAGCAAAAAAGGGATAATAATGGGTCATGTTGCTCTTGTCATGCAAAGTTGAAAGTGCGTTATTTTCTGTGGGTGAGTGTATTAGTTTTTGATTGCTGCTGTAGCAGATTAACACAGATTTAGTTGTTTAAAATAATACAAACATACTAATCCCGGCTCTTTAGGTCAGAAGTGCTATTGGGCAGATGGGTTGTACATCTCCCAAAGCTGAAATCAAGGTGTTGGCTGGCCTTTGTTGTTATCTCTAGGATCTGAAGAAAAACCCACTTCCAAGGTCATTCAAGTTGTTTGCAAGATTCTTGAAGTTTTTTCTGGCTTTGGCTATCATCTGGGAGATTGTCTTCATTCCTTACCACCTCCTTCAGTCCTGGTCACTTGGCTATCTCCATCTTCAAACAAGCAATGGATGTTCACTCCTTCTCTTCCTTTGAGTCTCTCTAACCCCTCCTCTTCCAAATGTCTTCTACTGTGGTTGGAATTAGTTCTCTGTTTTGTTTTGTTTTTTTGTTTGTTTGATTGTTTGTTTGTTTAGTTAAAGTTTATTGTGAGTAAAGTTACAGAGGTTTCAGATATATAATTTTGTAACACATTATCTACATATCACATTGTGTGTTCACCACCCAGAGTCAGTTCTCCTTCCATCACCATATATTTGATCCCCTTTACCCTCATCTACCACCCTCCTCTCCCTTTACTCTCTGGTAACCACTAAACTATTGTCTGTGCCTATGAGTTTCTGTTTCTTTATTTGTTTGTCTTGTTCCTTTGTTGTTTTCAGTTTTATATACCACCTATAAGTAAAATTATATGGTTATCTACTTTTTGTCTGACTTATTTCACTTAGCATAATAATCTCAAGATCTATCCATGTTCTCACAATGGCACTTTTTCATCTTTTCTTATGGCAGAGTAGTATTCCATTGTGTATGTATACTACATCTTTTTTATCCAATCTTCAATCAAAGGACTCTTTGATTGTGTCCATATCTTGGCCACTATAAATAAACCTGCAATGAACATCGGAGCACATATATCTTTATGGATAAATTGACAAAATAAAGAGGCAATCAACCGAATGAGAGAACACCTCCAATAAGGGGCTAATATACAACATATATAAGGAACTCATACACCTCAACAACAAAAAAACAAACACTCCAACTAAACAATGGGCAGAGGACCTGAATAGACATTTCTCCAAGCAGGACATACAGATGGCCAATAGACATATGAAAAAATGTTCAACATCACTAATCCTCAGAGAAATGTAAATCAAAACCACAATGAGATACCACCTCACACCTGTTAGAATGGCTATCATTCTCAAGACAAATAATAACAAGTGTTGGAGAGGCTGTGGAGAAAAAGGAATTCTGACACGTTGTTGGTGGGAATGCAGACTGGTGCAGCCACATAAAGATTCCTTAAAAAATTAAGAATAGAATTACCACATGACCCAGCAATCCCTCTCCTGGGAATCTACCCAAAAAATCTGAAAACATTTGTCCATACAGATATATGAGTTCTCTGCTTTTAAAGTAAAGATCTCTGTGATTTCATTGGGCCTAGCCATTTATTCCAGCTTAATCTTATTTTAAGATGCTCAGCTTTCACTACATTGACAAAGTTATTTTTCCCAAGAATTGTGGTTCCAGGGAATAAGAGGTGGAAATTTTTCAGAGGCCACAGGGAGGAGCTTTACTAAAACAAGCAGACAAACATACAGACCCTTTTCAAATGGGAGTTGAGTGGGGTCATTGTGATCCAAGGAATAATGTCCTCAGTACCCCCCTCATATTATTCACACAAAACCCATTTCTTTCAGCAAGTTCAACTTCCCATACAATCTGATTTCATAACACTCATGAATGTTTGGTCAGGGCAAGGGTAGTGTAGAGCCTTTTAGAAGTAAACTGTCTCAGGATGTGGATGTGTCATATTCATAGTCTTTAGACAATGATCCTGAAATACTATTTTATCCAAATCACTTTGATAGAGTCTAGAATTAGGTAGGTTTCCTTAAAAGCCTCTAATAAAGGCTGGAATGGTAGTAACTCTATATTGTATATTGTAAGATCTGTCCACTTTGCAAATTAGGTGAACAGAAGATGAGCTTGGGCCTCAGTTATTTTCTTGTCTTCCTTCATCAACAGAATTGTGTAGGTATCAGGTGAACTGAAAACATGTCTTCTATATTTAACTTGGTTGCACAAATTTGTGAATATAAAGTGCCTGAAATTACCTAATATTTTCCTTGGAATGATGGAGATGCTTCATTTTCATTCTTTCTAAATGTCCTTCAGTTGCTGAGAGAATGTAATAGGCTGGTGATATTTCTGGCTTTTTGGAAAATCAGACACATCCTGAATGTAATGATGGTCCCTACCCAGCAGGTATTTCTAAGTGAATACAAACAAAATTAACTGTGAGCAAATGTTCATATAATTATGTTTTGACATGATGTAAGATGGCACTTTATTTTCTTTATTATCAATAGGCAGATAGCAGACTAATTTACTGATTCAAAAGATGTAAACTAGTAATTTTTTAAACACAAAAAAATACCCCAACTAAATTGATGTTGAGACTATACCTTTACAAATTTTGAAAGAAAACCTTTATTTCTACCTTCTTATTTCATGTACTAATAATAGGTTTTGAAATAGTTCCTCTTCTTTTAAAATTTATATCATAATCCATATTTTGGTAGCCTTTTATTTATCTTTAAAAATAAGAAAACAATCAAGTATTTCCTATGAAAATATGGCATCAAATTAATATATGTATATAAGTAGATGTATGTGCATACAAGTATATGTATACAAGATGTATATTATTTTTCAATATTCTCTGATACCACAAATCTCATAACTCATAGAATAAATTTGAAAATAAAAGATGTTGATTAATATGATTCATTATTTCCATTTGCAAATTTGTGAGCTGCAAATTGTGTCAAATGCTTACTGTCTCCAAAAAAAATGAATAAGTACAGAATATTAACCTCTTGCAACTCTATATCCCAACCACTCACAAGCAGCCATCTGTTACTCATAACTAGAGAATTCTAGTATAAGATCTATGAACTAGATGCTTGTGTTTTATAAAATAAAAGCTGGAAGGAGCCCAGAAATGGTAATTCAAACATGTTAGAGTCTCATCTCAGCCACTGACAAAAGGGCTTCATTTTCCTTTCATCACAGCAAATGACAAAAGTATCCTTCAGAGAGTTGGATTAAGTTTGCAGATATGATTTCATGTTTTAATGTATTCATTTCTTATTCATGTTCATTAAGTCACATTTGCACTGAAATACAGGTCTTTAGTTATTATGAAGAATATTGAGGAGTAGCAGCAGGATATGTGTCATAATCATTTTTACTTATAAATGGCATTTATGTTAACATTTATTTATCTTAGCATTCATTTCTTATTTGGGATTTAACTATATAACAGGGAGGTATGAGTAAGTCAAAATTTTGAGTGAAAATTTTAATAACTAGAAATATATTTAAGAATGCAGAGGCCAAAATTTGGGCTTAAAAAAAAGACATCATTTGGATTACCTGGACTCAATATGAAGAAAGTGTGTTAACCAAGGCTGTTATTTACTTGCTCACCTCTCTGCAGGTCTCAACTTTATATTCACAAGCGTCACTTGTGTCTATTTGATATATATGCCTCCATTAAAAATTTAAGAGATGCGGTGATTAAAGCTGTGGATTTAATATATCAGTAAACAGAGTCATATGTTGCAATACATTGAATATTATTAATTAGTTGAAGTGCATAATATATATATATATATACACATACATACATATAAATATATACATAACTATATAATAGAGATGTACATCTATGATTACAGCCTAATATCGTGCCACATTCCAATTCTTTTTCACTAATACATTTGGGAAACTCCTTGGCCAGAGTACAACTCTTCTATAAAGCCTCCCTATTATATTTTCCCCATTATTCTCATTGCCTGGTCCAGAGATTGTGCTAATGCTGACAGTTACCATCAGGTTGGTGAAATCTTTACATTAAAGGTACTTTTTAATTGTGCAGAGTTTTCATACCACCTACAATTCCTAGAAATTTCATTTTACAAAACATGAAGGATTCATGTCTATTTATCTTGATCTAGCACTTTCCATCTTTATGATACTGAATAAACATAAAAATGCAGGATTTTGAAGATAGGATTTTTAAAAATTGTGAATTCATCTTCTAAAGGCTGTAAAAATGACATTTCCCTTAGCATTTTTTCCCCTGATAGATGTAGTGTATAAATCTCCCTGATTTTAAATGTAAAAAACCCCCAAAACAAAAAAAAAACCTTTAGGTTAAGTATTACCTGAAAGATGTCCTTACACTTCTTAAATTCTGTTGCCTCAATTCTGTCTGTAGCCTTAAATTCTGTCTCTGGTGTCTCAATATTTAATTGTTTCTGAGCCACATAAGAGCAACAGGACAGACAACTCTGATACACTAGCAATATCATGTAGGGGTGGAGGAAGGTCTAACCCATTTCTTTTGTAATTTCCACCAAACCTCTATTTAAGCAAGACTTTCAATAAAAGTGTTCTCGTCCCCAAACTAGTATTTTCTAACTAAGGTATGTACATAGTTCTATGTAGTTCGACTGCGCACAAGAAATCTTTGAGTTTGACCGACCAGTCAGGGGTTGATAACTGGGAGAGAATATACGGAAAATTACCTATACGTGGTAGTTTTAGAATGTCCATTTATAGTTGGGAGGTGGAAATGTAGCCACATAAATAGGATCCATTGGTCACTTTAAGGTAGTCTTTGTAAAGTGTTACGGGAATGGATGAGGAAGCTCTACATTGTATCCTAGGAGTTGAGGGTATGTGAGATTTAGTTTTTGAACAATGACTGGGAAGTTTCTTGATGGGTATGGCAAGGGTAATACAGGCAGTAGAAATAGGACCATCAGAGAGCTGTACAATTGGATAGGTCCTTGTGATTTTGGGATGTGCGTGTAAGGGAACCAGAAAACTACCCTGGAGTCAAACTCAGGTCCGTTTGTATGCTGTCTGAACAAGGAGTTTTTAAGGAGAGGCACAACAGTGTGATTTATTTAAGAAAGAACAGTAGGGATCTTGAATTATAATAAAAGATGACTAGTTGGATTAGCAGGATATTGTAATAGTTCAGCAAAGGGATAATGAAGGCTTGAGACAGGGCAGAATTTTTGAGGAAAAAGATATATATGTATGTGAGTACATATAGTGCAGACATACATACTTCATTGTTTTACAGGACTTAAAGGTTTTGATGGTGGGACCCAACACACTGGCACTTGCATAGATGAGAGGCAGGACTCTGCATTTCTCACAGCTTGAAAGGAGAGAAGGCCTCCAGGCAGGGCCTCACTGGAGGTTGTGTCTGGGCATTGGGCAACCGGGTACTGACAGCAAGCTGGAGCTATCGGGGCACCTTATGTGTGGCAAGAGAAGTGGGTAGCTGGGTTTCTTGTGCTCTTAGGGGGTTGGCTAGTTTGAATAATTTTGTGGGCTCCAGGACATACGGGCTGACCCCAATTGCTTGGTATCTGGCTTTGGAGAGATTAGGGTGGGTACATAGTGATCCAGAATTGAGAGCTAAATAAGAGAAGTGGTTTAGGCATGGTCTTAATAGACTGCTCTAGAAGGACCAGTCTCTAGGCAGGCCTTCCAAACGGGGCCAAGACAGCATTAAAGGAAAACAATAACAACAACAACAAAACTATATGACACTCCTCATAAATATTTCCCATCATATCTACATCTTTCTTCTTCTTTGTGTAAATTAATTTCTCTAAGCTTTTATGGTCATCTTTATTCCTAGAACAGTGTTTTTACAGGCAATATTTCTGAAATCCTGGTATGAAGAAAGTTCAACTATATTTTATCGGAATTCAGACATTATATCCACTAAATCATATTTAAATAACTTAATTTTTCACAAAAAATTTATGCATGTTCATCACACAAAAGTTAGAAAAACACATTGGCATGAAGAAGAAATAGAAAGTACTATTAATAATAAAACCAAACAATGATTCCTATTAAAATTTACCTGTATGTAGTAAAATTCCTTAACTTACCTCAAATGAAAAACTTACTACCATAGGGTTTTATAACTTATTTGTTTGTATCAGGTAATGATATATCATAAATATCTTTCCATATCTACCCACATTATTATCCTATGTCATTTTGATGGGTGTTTAGTACATGGATATGTCATAATTTTTATAATCTCATTTTATAAATTTTCTTATAAGTATTTTAGAGCATACTTCTTCACATAAAAGCCTGAGTCTACCTTAAAGAGTTTCTTTTTTGAAAATTATTCAGTGATTCAAAAAGTATGACATATTTTAAAGGTTTTTGTATTCCCATAGCTACATCTAAAATAGACTATCACATTTGTTACACATTCTCCAGTTTAAAGAAAGTCATCTACTCTTTTCTAATGAATGCATGGCAAATGGAACCTTATTTGGCTCTTTGGTTTATTCACTACTAACTAGATTCAACAATGTTCCATGATTTATTGCAGTTTTGTTTCTGTCACAGGGTATTATTTTTTCCTCTTGATTAATTGTCCAATGTGCCAATTGAACAACTCATTCAACTGCTTTGAAATAGTGCTTCACTCGTTTGCTAATCACATACATATAGTTGAATATGTTTCTGAATTTTAAATTTCATACTGATTTGTCTTTTCACCCATGGCTTATTATTTTAATAAATATAATTTCTTCATAGATTTTCATATCTAGTATTTTTGCCTTGCTTCACCATTCTGTCTTTCATTTTGTACATTTCTTGTTCCAAATGAATGTTAACCTGGTGCACAAGATAGCAAAGCTTGAGAAAGCAAAAGTGATGATATTTGATCTTGGAAATGTAAACTCCCTACTATGGTACTGATTGTGACAAAGGAAGAGGAAGTGAGTCATTGAAAGGCATGAAATCAGGCAACACAGTGCATTCCACAAGAAGCCTGAAAGAGCACAGCAGATCTTTGGGTGGGCGTGTTTACTCAGCCCCTGTGTGGCATTTGTACCCATGGGCTATTCATTTATAGAGGTAACTGAGTGAGGACACACAGGCAATGTGATTAAAATAAGACATCATTGCTCACACTTCCCAAGAGGAAGGGGCATGCCATGGCACGCAAGGCCAAATGGGGAAGAACCAGATTGATGTCAAGGTCAGAAGCAGGAGCAAAAAGGGAACACATCGACCAAAGCCCTTGTTGGGGTTTCTGTGGGAAAGGCATGGCACAGCAGGGTAAATATTTTAGGACTGACTAGTTTGAATAATCCCCGTGGGCCTTTGGGCATAGAGGTTCGCCCTAGTTAGCAAATACTTGACCCTCAGTTGACTTAGGGCAGGAGAAATATGGTTTGGGGTATGAGACAGATAAACAGGGTGTTCAGGGATATGAATTCAGAATTGGTTGGTTTGTATTTGAAAGGTGAACTCACCAATAAATTATTTACTATCTCTAGGAATTATTGGGTTGTCAGAAAAGTCATGACGTATGTTTGCAACAGATGACACTATTTCAGTTTTGGAAGTACTAGAGTGATTCACATCTATGTCATTGCTATGTCATTTGACAGCTGACAGTTCCAGCTTCATTAAAAAAAATTGAGCAATTTGGTTGAGTTTTGGAGATTTTACAAGTTGAAGATGGAAGACCAAACTGTGAATTTTTGCCATATTTTACAGTTTTACTTCCATAAAGGGAGGAATGCACGTCAAGCTTGTGAAAAGTTGCATAAAGTTTACGGTGACAATGCTCTGCAAGAATGTCAGTGTCGATGATGGTTCATGAAATTCTGTGCTGGTGATTTTGATCTCAACAATGCTCCTCAGTCAGAAAGACTCACCGAGGTTGATGACGACAAAATAAGGGCATCGATCGAGTCAAACCCATGTTACATGACAAGAGAGATTGCAGAAACATTGAACATCCATCATTCAAGTGTGCATGACCACCTGAAGAAGCTGGGATATGTAAGCAAGCTCGATATTTGGGTTCCGCATGAACTCAAAGAAGTTCATTTGAC
>NW_017732701.1:192942-198727 GCF_001890085.2 Hipposideros armiger | reverse complement strand
AGTTGTGGAGGACGTTGCTTCACTGGCCCAAGTTGGCACCATCATTGCGCTCTTCCTGGGTGAGGCAGATCAGTCGCCAGCTTCTGGACGGCCGCTCACAGCGGCTGCTGGCCACTCACGCTGGCTGCTGGCTACACACAGTTGCCCATGGCAACCCACTGCCACAGGGGCTGCAGCCTACCTGTCACCTGCGACTCACTGCAGCCCAGTTCCAGGTTGAGCTGTTGTTCAGCATCTTAGCTGTAGAGGGCAGTGTCACTGGCACTCACATGTGGGATCTGAACCGGGGCCCTCTGGTGTCCCAAGCCAGCGCTTAACCAATGTGCTACTCGGCTGGCCTGAGAAATTACATTTCTATTTAAGCAACCCCATCTGTGGTATTTTGTTACAGCAGCCCTAAGACACAAGCAGACTTTATTTTCCATGTTTTCATCTTTCAGGGCTCTCTACAAAGGGGAGCCACTCCTTTACACTTCTGGGGTCCATTACTGTCCTCTCAGGAGTCTTCCCAGGAAGCTAGGCTTTATGGCATGAAGTGGAGAATTTCATCTGAGACTATAAATTGTGAGGACACTTTGCCAGGCCAGTCATGGATGACAAATGAGAGATAAATAAAAGACATTGAGGCAATTGAAGAAGACACCTAAAGTCTGTAGCTAGTACAAAGTCTAAATGTAGCTGACAAGTGAACACACACACACACACACACACACACACACACACACACACACACATGCATTTTATTTAAGAATATTTTAGGCCATGTCAATATTGTTTTCATTGTCCTCTTCCATTTTTGCTTTGAATAGTGTTAATCACGCATAAGCAAATCTATTTTAATGTATTAAAAGGATGACAAAAATGAGGAATAAGGTTTCTGATTTCAATAATTCCCCTTACAACTAACCCCTTGTATAGATATGGCAGTTAATGACAATTTTGCCAAATGAAGAATAATCATTTAAACTTGATTTTAAAAGCTGTTTAAAAGTCTACATTAACAAATTTTTCTAAGTTGTCATAATTCGGCTCTTTAGGGTAGCGATGCAGATAATTTTAATTATCATTTAAAAGAATAGAAATCATATACAGAGTCATTACTTAATGTAACAATTCATTTATCAAATATTTATTTTATTTTTGAGTCTATCACTGTGGAAAATCTAGTGTTCTGTATCTTAGAAGGCAATGCACTCTTGATTTCCCCTGAGGAATTTGTAATCTTTCCAATACTTTCGCTGTTTTACAACATACAGTATACGCTCATGTCTTTAAAATTTGAGAACAAAACAAGCAAAAAATGAAAAATACATATAAACATCTCTTTAGGTATGCAGTACTTTATAAATTTTAGATTTCATATGTAAGAATCCTTATTTTTTCTGATTCCTTCAGATTTTTTCCCCTTATTATTGACATTAGTGTATCACAGAATAAAGAACTTATAGAATCTATATCTACTTGTCAAACACAATACTGATTGATTATCCAAGTTGCTTCATTTTCCAGGTTTTATTTTCATTATAATGATCATAACCTCTGACACAAAATAAAAATAAAAATTAAACATTTTAAAATAGTGTTTTCTTGTATGAAAGCGGAGGCTATGTTTAATGTTACTATTTCAGTTGTGATATTTTGTTACAAAGCTTACATGTGTTATTTCTTTAAAACAACTCTATATTATTAATGCTACAAGATGTTATGTCAATAACCTTATTTACTAATATCGGTTTATTTCTAACATCATCCATCATTGTTTAACAGTCTGTTGGAATGCTACAAATTTATGAATTTATATTATTTTGACTTCTTTTGGAAAAAGATAATTCCTAAAGTAATACTTTGTTAACTACCATCAAGTAAGGTTTATGCTTTCTTGATTAAAGAACAACTTGTGTTTTTGATGGAAAATAGTAAATCATAACAGATTACATTTATTTATATAAATAATGTTATAAAAATTAAGGATAATGTTTCTATAGGGATTCTTACATAAGTTTGATATGCATTGATCTTTAAAAAGCACCGTATTTTACTCTGTGTGTGTGTGTGTGTGTGTGTGTGTGTGTTTGTGTGTAATTTAACGTGAATGCACGTCCTATAGTAGTAAAGCGAGTATCAAAATGCATGAATTGGATTTGAAGCATGGAGGGAATAAAATTGTGATAGTAATTAATGTTGTCTCTAAATATTCCAATATCATCAACCCTCTGACTCCTGAAGATGTGAAAGAATTATTATTCTTTCTAACTCCCATGAGAATGGGTATAGCCATATGATTAATTCTGATTTAAAAGTTATATGGGAGGAGATGACATCTCACTTACAGGACAGAACATTTCCTAGATAAATCAAGACCTTCCAGAACTTTCCCTTCTTGTACCAGGACATCTGGCAGAATTTGGGACATGGAGGCTGTATAAGCCCAGGCCCTAAAGGACTACAATAACCAGAAGGACTAGCCCATCCATCAACGGACAAGTAATGTTGCTTAAGGAAGAAATAAACTTTGTCATGTTAAGAAAATATTGTTTTATTTGGAGATTGCTTATCATTACAGAAAACCCGCTCCTTTCCTGAGTTATATAACCTTTTCCATATGCACATACTCCATATCATCAGTATGGTTATTTACTATGAAAAATGTAGTTCAAATTACAGTGTGGTGCTCTTAACTCGTTAAAAACAGAATTTAAAACTACACATTTGCCTAAAACAGTATTACTCACTTTTTGTGTTGACAGTGGGGATAATGATTTTGCTCCCTTTATTATACATATATATATGGATTTGGTGCCTCTGTAATTATTAGCTCAGGAAAAATATTGAAGAAACATAAAAATTACATGGAACAGGATACTATTATTATAAAATATAACATGAACAAAATAAATTCAGATAATATTGTAATAATAATTATGAAAGCTTCAAAATTTATAATTATTGAATATTTAATATGTGCCTGTTATTCTGTTAAAGTGATTTATATAGTGTATCCCATTTAATTCTCACAGTAATCTTGTTATATGAGTATGAATATTATTCTCACTTTTCAGATAATAAAACTGAGGTTTAGAGACTTTATGGACTAAATTGTGTCTCCTTCAAATTTATATTGACATCCCAACCCCTAGTACCTCTGAATATATTTGAAGATAGTGTCTTTAAAAGGGTAATTAAGTAAGTAAAAATGAAGCAGTCAGAGTGAGGCCCTAATACAATATGGCTGGTGTCCTTTTAAGAAGAGGAAGAAACACAGGGGATGTAGGCACAAAGAGAAAAGGCCATGTGAGGACACAGTGAAAAGGCATTTATCTACATGCCAGGGAGAGAGGACTCAAAATGACACCTTGATCTTGGACTTGTATCAACGAGAACTTAAGGAATTAAATATCTCTTGTTCAAGTCACCCAGTGTGTAGTATCTTATTATGGCAGTCCTAGCAAATTAATATAAGGAGTAAAGATAATTTACCCAAAGTTATAAAAATCACATGTGACATGAACTGTGTTTACATTAGGAGTGTTTAACATCAGTCTGTGCTTGTATCCCCAACACTCATCGCAGACTAACTACTTTGTGGTAGCAACACTTTTTCGCTATGCACTTTCTTGCTTCTGTAACAATTATCGTTCAACAATAAAATTGCCATAAGCTTATTTCCCCATATTACAATTTCAATTTAGATTACAAATTCACTCCCAGACATCTGTTGAGAACACTGGGTATCTAAATTAAAATGACTTCAGTAACACAGTTTTAGTTGGTATGTGATCATGTGACTTACTCTTCCAAATGGATAAATGTTCCTATGAATAAGGCTAGTAAACCAATGAAAATTCAAAACAGCACACATAGAAAATTTCCAAAGATGATTAAATTTTTATGTAAATTTATAATTGAGGCATTAGTATTCCTGTTTCCAGTCAAGACTCACCTAGGCTCAGGAAGTACTTAAAGACTTCAAGAAGTATCAGAACTGCTTACTTGACATCACCAAAGTTAAGAGGACCAAATTAGTACATATCAGCTGTTAAAATTGATTCTTATATTTAGAGTCCTTGTTTTAGTTCTAGTCTAATATTAACAAGTGTGCAATAATTTGGAAGTTTTTGGTTACACAAATTATCATTAATAATAAAGTATATTCCAGAGTTCAAATGGCAATTATAAATATTTCAAATTTATATTCTAATATTGTATTACCAATTGCTACATTTGTTGCATTCATTTATGTTATTTACATTTGGCTCATTATTATTATCATAAAGTAGAGCTAAAAGAAAATAAGAACAGAGCCACTTTTTTCTGTGAAAATTTAATTTAACCTTATCTTCCTAAGTGAAGATCTGTCAATACCAATTGTGTATATACAGTGAGCATCTTTAACACAAGTTTGCTTTTGGTTATTCATACCTAAATCACTACATGAATAAAAATAAAAACAGCAATTTCCTGTAATGGCACACAAATTTAGATACTGAAAATTGTTAAGAATATTAGGTGATCAATTGATTTAGGACTGTCAGCCATCTTACAATGAATTTTAATATGTATATGATTTATCATTCATTTTGAAACATTGACTTTTTGTACTGAAAAGGCAAAGGGAGAGGGAAGGAAACTTACTGTGTTCTTGTTCTTTACTCTTCCTTCCATTTGACTCTGTACCTGTATAGAGAAAACAGATTCAGACTCCTCTACTCATCACCTCCCTATTGTTTAGGGAAGTAATGTTGCCAATATCATAAGAAGAAAATGCTAACAAGATTTTCTCAAAATATAAAATGAGGCTCAATTTTTTGCTAGTGGTTTTTGTCTTTTTGTTCTTGGCTTTTTTCACCTCTTCTAGAGTAGTTCATTTTAGAGAAAGATAAACACACTATGATCTCACATAAATTTGGAATATAATACACTATGGGAAAAATTCTTCCCTTATTCTTTAAACAATTTGAAGATAAATAAAATGATATACTATGAAATAATGTATCAGTTATCACAGTACTACATGTTTATATTGGAAAAATACGTTTCATTTTTTGGTTACTTTTCACATTTAGGTGCTCATCCTTATTTATATATTTTTGCTAATTTCTAAATATTACATGGTAAGACATGAAAATCATCTCAAAACTATAATAAAAGAATCAAAATAGTTAACATGGAAATGTGAGATTTAAAAGGCTAATTCAGGTTCCTTCTACTCTCTTTAACACTCTCTTTTTCCTAAATAAAGTCACACCAATAGTTGGTATATATCAGCGGTTCCCAACTGAGGACAGTTCTGTTCCCCAGGGTACATTTGGAGACAGTGTTGATTCCCCAGATCAATGAAGGAAATGAAGGACTCTACTGACTTCTGGTGTGGTGAAGTCAGAATTGGTGTTGAGCTTCCTATAATTACAGGACAGCCCTTAACAAAGTATTGTCCAGTCCAAACCCTGGTATATATTCTTCCATTCTTTCTTTCCAGCTATTGCACTTATGTGTATATACATGCATGTTTTGTTCACTGCTGTATGACCAGACTTAAAGAAGTATCAAGTACATAGTGGATGTATTACATCTATTTGTATTATATGAGTATGCATGCTACTTAATCACTGATTGATAAGATTAATACAGTATCTGACCATTAAAGATATTTAAAAAAAATACTACTTCAGAAAAAAATTAAGAACTTCTCAGTAATTTTTGTAAAATAGTCATCTTAGCTCTTTTGGTGGTTCAGCATAACACAAAGACTGAATAGGTGTTTTGATTTTTTTTTTCATAATAACAC
>NW_017732701.1:185384-191824 GCF_001890085.2 Hipposideros armiger | reverse complement strand
GGAAGGAAGGAAGGAAGGAAGGAAGGAAGGAAGGAAGGAAGGAAAGATGGATGACAGCATTGGGATGGAGGGCAAGCCACCCCAAAATATGCCACTTTGGCATATTGATTATTGTGAACTAAATGTATTTAAGAAACAACAGTTAAAATGACATGCTGACCCTTCTCTCTGTCCACCAGAAAGCAGAAAATACATCTCCTCCAGGAAAGTTACCATCCCAGCACAGGAGATAAAGGGATATCCTTATCACAAGAGACTGGAAATTAAGGGCCAGATTAAGGTCTTAAACAAACTCTGCTTTGTGTCTTCACTAATTAGTACCTGTTCTTTGTCTTGCCAGTTCTTCACAAATGGATGGTCTTTTTTTCTAAAAAGTGTAAAAGCTGATTGCTTTGGTAAATTCTTTGAGTTGTATCTTTCTATAACTCCCATACATATAAAATTAAAATCTGATATTCTCCTGTTAATCTGTCTCATGTTGATTTAATTATTAGACAAGCCAGAATAACGTATAAGGGTGGAATACATTTATTTTATTTTCTCTCCCAACAATAGAAAGGAAGAAGGGAGGAAGGAAAGAAAGTGATAGAAAAATATATTTAGTGAGAAATAGAAAGCAACAAAAGCAAACATTTTTTTTTAGAAATCTCAATAGTGGTAATATCTTGAGATGGGGGAGTGATGTTAACTCTTGAATATACATTTTTTTCTCAAATAATAGTAATTTTTCAGCGTTTTTCACAGTTGTCCAAGAAAAGGCTTAACTACCGCTGTTTCTTGATGAATCACAACTTTTCCATGTGTGTTACTATATCCATTTGATCACAATTCAGTAGCCTAATAGTGTCTTCTGGTCATTACTAATGGTCTGATATACAATGGAGGCAGACCATAAATAAATTATTACCAGTATATAATGAAAGGAGAAAAATTAGGACAAAATTGGAAGTTTTCCATGAAGCTAAATTTACTTAATTTAAAAGTAGTTATCTTTATCTGCTCTTACGCATTTGTTGTTATTGTGTAAAAATTGTCTTGTGGATTGTTGATTTGTTGCTATTCTGCTATCCAAAAAGAGATTTAAAGCCTGTGTTGGTTTTTATAACTCTTTTGAAAAATTGTGTTTTATGATATTCAATGGTTTATTAGGCTGTGATTTGCATTAGTAAAATATGCCAGGGACACTATATTGCACCCCTTTTGTATCTCGATTACATATCATGTGTGAGTCATATTGTATTGGAATAGATTTATTCAGGCATTGCAGTTCTAAAGATATTATGCAATTTTACAGTGTTCATTTTTAATACAGTACAAATGAAAGCAAAAGAGAAAAATGGACCCTGTTATAATTTTATTCTGTTCATTAATGCATGCTCACAATATGATTAGTATTCTGAGCATTATTCATTAAGTAGATGACTGATTTATGGGCTCAGCTTTGAGATGAAGTGAGAGGAGAAGAGGAGGTAATTTTATAAGTAATAGTATTAAATAACATTGATAGAAAAATAAAAAAAATTACTAAAGTATTCATAAAATGGAACTTGTATTCCTCTAAGGACATTCATTTCCTTTAGTATTCTCACTACTCTACTTTTTTACTTTACTTTCCAGTTGAATATCTGTTATATTTAAAATATTTATATGATTGAATTTTTAAAAATATTTAAAATTTGATATTCTCTTCTGTTACATAAATGAACTGAAGATGACCTCTGTGTGTTGACTCTGAGGTTGTTTTTTTCTTCACTGCAGGTTAAGTCTCATTCATTCAAAAGCCTCCTGGATGCAAACTAAAAATTGTACACATGCTAGCAGTATGTCCAAAACTGTTCAAACAAGCAGAATTTTTAGCCATTTAGAGCCCGCCTCTTTTGCATATCCTATGAAATCTCACGCAATATCTGCTGGGTATTCATAGTGTAGAGTTTTGTAGTTATAAAACCCTAATCCATGACTTCTCTTTGGAGCTCTCTGACTCAGAGACTCCCTGATCTGCTGCCACTAAGCACATTACCTAGACATGTAAGCCTATGCCTGGGTCCCCCCGGCCAGGGCTCCCTTTCTGTTTCCCCTTCTGGTTGGTAAACTTCCCATGCCATAGCCTCTGGATAGTCTCATGCAACAAGAAATGTGCCCTCCCATGCAAACTTGTCCACATATCTTCCCAAGAAACTTGTTATGTAATACTGCCTCTTTGCTACCACAACTTTTTTTCTTGTACAGCCCTAAATTCCTTGAACTCAAACTCCCCACATCTTCATAAGCGCCATTGATGAAAAATAAAGTCACCTGAAAACATGAGGCAGTAAAACATAATGAGAAACATGTGAACTTTGCAGGAAGTTAGACCTTTAATTAGATTTAAAAATCTCTAAACCTTACTTGACACAGATTTCCCCGCCCCCCCCCCCCAGAGGAGCAAGCAATAAAATATGGAGCTCACTGGGGTCTTGTGAGGATGAAATCTTAATTAGAAAATAAATGTATGCATGTATGAAAGTGTATGGCACATGATATAATAGTTTCCACATACATAGTTTAATTTAATCCACCTCCCTAAATCTGAGACTTATATATTCAACTTTCTATCACACATTTCTACTCCTATATCTAATAGGTATTTCAAACTGGAGATGTCCAAAAACTGAACTCCTGATTTCCTTTTCTGTTCAGTGAGCTTTTCTTGTAGCCTTAACAATTTATGAAAATTGTAAGTTGCTTAAGCCAAAATGTCGGTGTTATTCTTGACTCCTCTCTCACACTACACTTTTAAACTATTAGCCAGTTTTGCTGATATTATCTTCAAAGGTAATCAGAGCTGTACCCTTCTGAGTAAATGCACTTATAATATCCTTCTAATATAATCTTTTACATAGTGTGTTAGTTTTTATGACTACTGTAACAAATTACCACACTTAATGACTTAAAATAACACATGCATATTATCTTAACGTTCTGGGGATCGAAAGTCTGCAACGGATTCCACTAAGTTGAAATGAAAATGTTGGCATGGTCTTGCTTTCTCAGGATACACTAGAGGATAATCTGTTTCTTTGCCTTTTCTAATTTCTAGAAAATAATTATTGGTTCATGGCACCTCCCACCATCTTTAAAGCACATCACTCAGATGTCTGCTTTTGCTGTCATGTGTCCTGTGGCTGACTGAACACGGTGCCTCTCTTGTTATAAGGCCATAGTGATGATTTTGGGCCAACCCAGGTAATACATGATCATCTCCTTATTTCAGCATCCTTAACTTAATCACATCTGCAAAGTTGCTTTTGCCACATAGAGTTAATAGTCACAGGTTTCATGGATCAAGACACGATATCTTGGGATAGTATTATTCAGCCTACCACACGTGGATTTTTGCAATAGACCCCGAATGTTCTTCCTGCTTCTGCTTTTGTCCCCCATATTCTGGTCTCTACGTGACAGGGAAAGTGGTGCTTTTAAAATACATGTTACATCACCATTCAAAACCCACCAGTTGCTTCTCATCCTAATCACAGTAAGCTATATCATCACGTTCTCCTGTATGTCTCCATCTTCACAGGACTGTCTTCCGATAAGAACATATGTTATAGTGGGTTTGGTGCACACCCTGCTCTAGTAAGATATAATGTTAACTAACTACATCTGCAATGACCCTAATTCAAAACAAGGTCACACTCTGAGGTACAGTTAGCTAGGACAGCAATATACATTTTTGAGGGGATACAATTCATCCCATTTCAGTGACTATAGTGCTTCTCTAATGTAACAATTGCTGTGTAATATACTATATACATATTAAAATTTTGCACATTTTATCTAATTCGATTTTAAAGAACTGGTTTTTTGAATTTTGATTCAAATTTACTTAGAAAGGGATTTAATTTTGAATATGGCTTTAATTACTTAATTATTAAAGATGCTAATATTATCAAGTTATATATAATGAAATAAGTTACATACTCATGATTATCCTATTCATACATGTATATTTACTTGTGCTAAAACCTGCTAGATATTTTGAAACTTCATGTTACAAAAATTTCATAGTAAAATAATTGTTTCAATATATAAACTTAAGATGCTTAGAAATCATAGAACTGCTAGTGTGTGATATATTTTTGTACAGGAATTTCAATAATAGAGACATTCTTGGGGGCTATATGTATTTTTTCATTGCATTCTAAATATAATAATGTGGCTCAGAAAAGAAAGTTATTATTAAAAATTTTTCCCTTAGGTTCGCATAATCAAGAATCTCATGGGTTCTTCATCAAAGGCATTGGCTTTGCTCATGACAAACATCTCAACTACCAGTAAAATTTTATATCAGTTTCTCATTGCTTAATATTTATATACAGGTTGAGTTGTAAAAAACAATTAACAAATTTATCATGATCTTTATGACTAAAATGATTGCAACCTATGAGTATAGAATATTAAATAACTAGTGCTAATTATTTTATCCTTAAAAGTAAATTATTTTATTTACTTTTAGTCACATAAAAGCAATGATATAAACATCAAAACAATTCAACAAAATACAACTTTGCTCTAATAGTGTGCTACATCTAAAATTCAGTCATAAATTCATTCTATTTCTCTTCTGTTGAAACAAGCTGCCTCTTGCTCTTGTCATCTACAGCAAAACCAGACTCTTTATTCCTTAACATTTCTTGTGATTGACCCATCGACCAAAGAAACAGAAAACTCCTAATTGTCTGGTGTGAGCAGCAGGGGTCATCAGTCCTTGAAAACATGTGTCTTGTAAAACTATGCTTCACATATATTCACTAATGAATTGGAAGAAGACATAGGAGGCCTATATGTTAGATTTGCAGAGTTACAAAATGGAGAGGCTATAAATATTATCTAAAAAGAATTAGCATCTAAAAATATCTGAATAGGTTAGGATGAGGAGATAAATTTTAACAAAATGAACTATAGGTTTATTTGAAAGGTGTTGTTAACTCTTGTCCTTGGAATTAGAAAGCCTAAAAGAATAATTACATATGGAGTTGTGAGAAGAGAAAATAAACATTAGTGAAAGGTCTTATGAATTAGAGTAAATTCATGTGAAATAATGTACTTGTAATCAATATCTTCAAGAATATGCTGGAAAAACACTTAGCGAGCAATAAAACCTTGGACGTTTCAGGACCTTTTTTGCCCTAAAACACATCATTGACTTAGATATTTAATTCTTCAGACTATAACCGTTTGTTTATAATAATTATACTAATATTATGCTCTATGATTATAGCATAAAGATAAGTTAAATGAATGGTAGCATTTTATAAAAGAAGGTAGGGAGGAATTGGAAATAATATGTAATAAAGTACCTGTACTATATGTTAAAGAAGTATAATGTTATATGGCAATAGACTTATATTAGTTAAAAATGTATGTTGAAAACTTTAGGTAACCATAAACTAATTAAAAGCAGTATCTTGATACACTAAGAAAGCAGATAAAATGGAGCCATATAAAATGCTCAGCTAAAACTAGAGAAGTCAGAGCAAGACGGGGAACAAAGAATAACAAAGAACAAATTTGATGAATAAAAAACAATTACAAACATGATAGGTAGTAAAACCATTATATCAATAATTAACTTAAACATGAATGGTCTAAATATATTAATTAAATGATAGAGATTGACAGAGTGGAAAGAGGAATAAGACCCATCAAAAAGATCTGCACTTTAAATATAATGATAACGATAAGTTAAAATTACAGGGTTAGAAAAAGTATACCATGGTAACGTCAAACAAAAGTTAAAACTACTACTTTGATTTTAGACAAAACATATTTTACAATAAGAATAAAAAATAGTAGAGATAAAGACAAGCATTACATAATGATAAAGTGGTCAGTTCTCCAAGAAGACATAACTGTTAATTTGTATGCACCTAACTGTATGTAGAGGATCAAAATACTTGAAGCAAAAACGGACAGAACTACAAAGAGAAATAGACAAATCCACTATGACAGATGGGGAATTCAACACCTGTCTTTCAATAATTTGTAGATTCAGCAGGCAAAAATTATTAAAGCTATATTTGAAAAGTGTAGCACCATAAATCAACTGGATCTAATGGGCATTAATAAAATATTTCATCCAAAAGCAACAGAATAATTGTTCTTCTCAAGCTAACATGGAACATTCACCAAGGTAGACCACAATTTGGGTCATAAACCATGCCTTACTAATGTAAAAGACTAAAAATTGTATGTTCTCAGGACATAAGGAAATTAAAAATTAATACCAAACAGAGAGCTGCAAAAGCACCCAATAACTGGAGATTGAAAAACATACTTCTAAGTAACATAGGGATAAATAAAGTCATCTTAAGAGAAGTTAAAATACATACATATATATATATATATATATATATATATATATATATATATATATATATATATATATATATATATAT
>NW_017732701.1:134994-185289 GCF_001890085.2 Hipposideros armiger | reverse complement strand
GGTGATGGCGTAGGCTGCAGTCCCTGTGGCAGTGGGTTGCCATGGGCTACTGTGTATAGCCAGCAGCCAGCGTGAGCGGCCAGCAGCCGCAGTGAGCGGCCGTCCAGAAGCCTGCGACTGATCTGCCTCTCCAGGGAAGAGCACAATGATGGTGCCAACTTGGGCAAGTGAAGCAACGTCCTCCACAACTAGATTGAAGAACAAACCGACAGCAACTTGTCTGTTCCCCTTTCCCAATCCCCCAGCACTGTTCCCATCCCTCCAATTCCCCAATAAAAAAAAATAAATAAATAAATAAAATAAAATAAAATTTGGGGGATATAGCAAAAACAGTGCTTTGAAAAAAAATGTATACCATTACAAGAATATATTTTAAAAAGTATCTAAAATCAACAAACTGAGCTACGGAAAGAAGAGCCATTGCAACCTAAAGTAATCAGAAAAACAAGTAAGTAATCAGAAACAAATGCTAGAATATAATGAAAAAACAAACAAACAAACAGAGGAGGGATTAATAAAATTGAAAAGTGAAAAACAATAGGAAAATCAAGAAAAAAAGATTGGGTTCTTCAAAAAGATCAATAAAATTGATAAAACTCTTGACACTTTTCAGGAAAAACGAAAGGAAGCACATACATCGCCAATATCAGAAACAAAAGAGAGATCATTACTATTGCTCACAGGGACATTAAAAGAGTACAAGAGAAGTACTATGAGCTACACTGAAATGTACCTTTTCCTTTAATGATGCAAATTACCGAAATCACATAAGCAGAAATAAATAACTTGAATATCCTTATATCTATTAATGAAAATAATGGCATTCATAAAATACTGAAGTTGGTTGTAATTGGCATGATTTCTAGCCCTCTAGTGCTCTCAATACAAATCCAGATTATGAATTCTAAATTCCCAATGTCTTCTTGCAGATTCTAACATGAAGTCCCACTTAATTGACTGACTAACCCATTTTAATGATATGTCTCTGGGTGGTTACATTCAATAAGTCATTCACTTAAGACCTTCCTACAAATGTATTCACATTACGCCCACACATTTAATTACATATCACACTGGTTTTTAGGCATTAAATTAACTGATTAAATAAGACACAATTTAGTGTCATTTCCAGTAAATTTAAATATCTTTTCTAGGGCTGGCCAAGTGGCACGTTGGTTAAGAGCTGGCTTGGGATGCCAGAGGGCCCCGGTTCGGATCCCACATATGAGGGCCAGTGACACTGCCCTCCACAGCTAATATGCTGAACAACAGCTCAACCTGGAGCTGGGCTGCTGTGAGTCACCAGCGATGGAGTAGGCTGCAGCCCCTGTGGCAGTGGGTTGCCATGGGCTACCGTGTGTAGCCAGCAGCCAGCGTGAGTGGCCAGCAGCTGCAGTGAGTGGCCGTCCAGAAGCCGGCGACTGATCTGCCTCTCCAGGGAAGAGCGCAATGAGGGTGCCAACTTGGGCCAGTGAAGCAACTAGACTGAAGAACAAAAGGACAGAAACTTGTCTGTTCCTCTTCCCCCAATTCTCCAGCGCTGTTCCCATCCCCCAATTCAACAATTAAAAAAAAAATCTAAAAAAAAAAAAAACCTTTTCTATTTATCCTCTCATGGATCATGTGATAAAATATAAAAAATAATTGACAGTAAAATTGGCTGGTATTAATCATAGCATAACATTGCATCCAAACCACTCTATACTTTTAGGGTCGTTTAAATGAATTGGCTTAGAACTATTTATAAATTGCAATCTGAATGTATATGTATAATTGTATGTTCTATATAATCAAAGTTTCATTTCAGTCATAGCATGAACATATACACGTTTCATGCATGCATGCATATAGGCATATGTAATAAATAACAAGGCCTAGCTGATGTCACCTCCCAAATATTTCACTCATTCAATTTATTTGTTCTGACTTTACCTTCACTGCCCTACTTTAATTATTGGTGAAGTCTGTATTAACAACCTTTCATCTCATATTCCTCTTCCATGTATACCTTCTTAAATATTTCTAATACACAGGTGCCTAATGGTCTGAGATTTAAATACATTCACATGACTACTTATTACTTATAAAAAGAAACCCGAGTTTCTTACCATAATATATAATAGCTAATATATGCACAGAGGTTTTAAGTATGTTGCATACATTGATTAAGTTTTGTTTTGTTTTGTTTTTCAAAAATCACCTCTCCAGGGGAATTGCTATTATTGTCCTACTAACAGATGAAAAATTGGGACAAATAGAAATTAAGCTACTTGTCTTTGATTACAGAGTTAGAGATATAAAGTGGATTCAAACCCAGCAATTTGGATACAAAATCTGTACCCCCAAATCATTAAGCTATATTACCCGAGGGTCCTACAAGATCCTTCTCAGTTTGGCCCTTTACTTTCCTATCTTGTTAAAGAGAAATAGGAAAGGACAATCCAACACAAGCTTGTGTGAGACAAAATCAGACTTACTGACTTGTAACAGTGGAAAGCGCTGCAAAGAAACTGGGAAAGCTACCCAAACAGAGGGAGGAGATTGGCATGTTTTGTAAGGATTGGGGTAGAGCTGAAGGATTCTGAGGAGAGGCTCAGTACGGATTTGTTGAAAATTAATTACTGCTCTATAAAATAATATTAAGAGAAGCAGGGGTTGAAGAGGAATTGAGTGCTGTCATGAGACAAGGCTGGCCTGGAAATTGGGTTTCTCCAGTTATGAGGCGAATAATAATAAATAGTTTCATGCCAACAGGGCATTTCCTTCTGCTGTGGTTGGTGGCTTCCATTATGTGGAGAAAGTGTCACTGGGTTAAGTCACAGGCTGGCTAAAGCTCTGTACAAAATGAACCCCGCAGCATTCTAATGGTAATGAAATTGTGGAGTGAATTGTCACACTATTGCTGAAAGTTTGCAGCTATTCCAAATAATTTACAAATTGTCTCCTGCACCCTCAACTTGTGGTTGTTCTACATTTTCTTACCCAACAAAAATGTGTTGGGTTTCCTGCTACCATAAGTCCTTTACATATGCTGATATATCTGCAGCAAATCTTCTTAACTAAGAAGACATTGCTGCAACCTAGATATTAGCTATGTGTGCTCTTCTCTTGAACTAGTATATAACTTAGAAATGATGTTCAGGAAACAGGTCCTCAAATTTAATTTTATAAATTTCAGGGGAATTAATACTAGATTTTAGCAGTATCTTGTACGATTATTTGCTTGTCATTTTGCTGCCATACCATTGCTACATTTAGTGGCATGGAGCCACCTTGTTTTACATTTCTAATAATTTTTAATTCATATATCATTTTCAGTGCTGCATCTGGTAATAATTTTCAAATGACAATATTTAGCTACATAAAAAATAAATGCAAAATCATTCTATTTTTATCTATTGGTTGGATTAAATGTAAAGGAATCTCATGACTAATCCCATTTTTGAAGATGAGAGAAATAAAAAATATCTGCTCAATGAGTGTTGAAGATAATGGTACATGGTACTTAATTTAAAATATTTATGAACCTGTACTATTTGCTATGCATAAGTAGGTTGATATCTCAGATGGAATATGTGAACAGAATTGAATAAAATCATGACTAGAAAGAATTCATTTTCTAAAATGTGCATAAGAAAGGGTGTTGTGTCAGACATGTAAAACCAATAGAGTGGACTTCAAAAAACATCCAAGTATTGAGAATATTATGCTAAGCAAAAGAAGTCAGATAGAAAAAGTTGAGAACTATATGATTTCACTGATATGTAGTATATAAAACTGAAAACAACAAAGGAACAAGACAAACAAATGAAGAAACAAAAACTCATAGACACAGGCAATAGTTTAGTGGTTACCAGAGGGTAAGGGAGGAGGGGGGTGGTAGATGAGGGTAATTTTTCTTTTTTTTTTTTGAATTAGGGAAATCTTTTTCACTTATGTGGATTATCTTACTACATTATATTATTGGGAAATCACCAACAAGAACAAGATTTTTGACACCATTAACATTTTTCAGATTAAGAGAGTAAGTGTTCACTCTTTAGTTCAGATTGCCAGAATTTTCTCAGGCTAAGAGCCAATGCATCATGCTCATTAAGACATTCAGTAGATCAATTCCTTGGACCCAGTGTCAACGGAGGAAGAGGCATTTGTCACTTTCCTGTAAAAAAAAGGGGTGCTAGCGGGGTTGAAGCAATAGTGAAATTATTTGAAAAATGACCAGCAAGTAAAATCTTGGTGATATGAACAATAATCAGAGAAACACCATCATATTTTTGTTTCCATATTTGATTTCCGGACCTTCACTTACTAATGTGCAATCTTTGCAAATTATAGAATATACTCAGATGTCAGTTTGTCATCTATAAATAAATGATGCTACTGTCTCCCTTGCAGTGTTGCTGTGGTCATTATGAAGGCTGTAACTGAAATTGCTAATATTCATAAGGCATGTATAAATGACAGCTGTTGAGATTTTTATATTTACATTTAGGAAAATGTAGTTGATAGGGAAATTGCTTCTCTTAAGATTTCCTTGAAATTGAAAATAGAGCTAATTGTTCCATACGTGCTTACTTAGCACCGTGTGGAAACTTCTCTCTTTAAAATCTAATATAATATACTTTATGTCTTTCTACTGGCAATCAATAAGCACTTGGAGAGTGGCAAATGCATTTTATTACACATTTTTTTTTTTAGATTTTTTTTTTTATTGGGGGAATTGGGGGAATGGGAACAGTGCTGGGGAATTGGGGGAAGGGGAACAGACAAGTTGCTGTCGTCTTGTTCTTCAATCTAGTTGTGGAGGATGTTGCTTCACTGGCCCAAGTTGGCACCATCATTGCGTCTTCCCTGGCGAGGCAGATCAGTCGCCGGCTTCTGGACGGCCGCTCACTGCGGCCGCTGGCCGCTCACGCTGGCTGCTGGCTACATACGGTAGCCCATGGCAACCCACTGCCACAGGGACTGCAGCCTACGCCGTCGCCGGCGACTCATGGCAGCCCAGCTCCAGGTTGAGCTGTTGTTCAGCATCTTAGCTGTGGAGGGCAGTGTCACTGGCCCTCATATGTGGGATCCGAACCGGGGCCCTCTGGCATCCCAAGCGAGTTCTTAACCATCGCGCCACTCGGCCGGCCCTTTATTACACATTTTAATCCCAGGATATAGCAAGTTCCTGGAACTGTAAGTGTTAATAAGTGTTTGTTGAACTATACTAAAATGTATAAAAAATTGAAAAAAAAAGTTTAAACAAAATTAAAATATATATATATTCTTATATGTGCCTACAGAATAATCAGTATAAAAGACCAGTTTGTTACTTAATGTGTTACAGTTTATAAGGATACAATTTTGCATTTTGTATCCTTATATTCATTTTTCCAGAAAAATTTTAAAATCTAGTTTTCAAAAATAGTTTTCTCACCTTTAAGTACAAACATTTTAAATAATTATTTAAAAGTTTTGACCTTATAATTATTTGTTGATACATGCTAAAATAATATCTGGATTATTGGGATTATTTTTGGACAAGTGACTATTCTGTACCTCAAGAACCTAATGAAAATTAATTGCTTTTGTGTTCTTAAATGTTAATCTTCATAAGAAATAACAAAGAAACTTATTCATATGTCTTTTGCATCAGTTAAATAACAACCTCCACTAACCCAACTACAGTTAATGATGTTAGAGAGATGACATGTATGCAAAGACAATTTCCACACATCCCTCCTAGAAGCTAGTAAACAGTTCCAAAAAGCACCTTGAAAGCAATTTTAACCAGCTTTCAAACATCCAACAAAATTAAATTTACTGTTATAATAGAATAAAACAGTAATATTTGTGATTTTCTATTGTGGTTGATAAACCCATCTCTTAGTCAATAAGTGTTCTAGCTTAGGAGGCAAAAGCCAAAAACATAAAATCTCCATGCTGCATGGAACTTACTGGACACATAGCCAGATGTTACTTTAAAATTGTAATATGATCACATAGTCAATATAAGCCATTCAATAAAACAAATACTTACAACCTTACTCTAAAAAAAATATTCTGCATTTAAATAAAAATTATACTGTTTAATCTAAAAAGAATGTTCACTATTCCTTTTACATTGTCAATAGAGACAAGTAACTATACCTAACATTTGTCAGGCTTTAACTATGTGTTTGACTTGCTGTGCTATTTTTGTACACATGCAAACTCATTTAATACTCATCACCTGATAATATAAATATTTTGAAGTCCTATTTTACAGCTCAGAAAACTGAGATCAAGAAAGATTAAATACTGTATTTTGCCATGTATAATGCACACATTTTTGCCCAAATTGATGAGGGAAAAATAAGGGAAAATGAGGGAAAATTATCATGGGTAGTGCTACTTCCATATCTATTTAATGTTTTTAATTTTTCATTTATGCTTATGAGTTAAAAGTGTAACTCTAGAAATCAATAACGATATCCATATGCAAAATAATACCCTGGAATATGATAATTGGCTTTGTTGAACATACAATAAACTTGCAACAATGAAGAGGTTTTGTTTTCTATAGTGTATAAATATCACAAATCTGTTACTGGTACATAAAATTTCTTATACTATGTATCTGTTCTTGTGTTTTGTAATTATTTGTTACATAAAATTTCTTGTACTGTGAATTTGATTTCTAATGCAAGGGAAATAAAAGCTGAAATAAGTGAACGGGACTATATCAAACTAAAAAGCTTCTGCACAATAAAGAAACCATTGACAAAATAAAGAGGCAACCAACAGGATGGAAGACTTTTGCAAACAATGCCTCTGATAAGGGGCTAATATCCAAAATACATAAAGAACTTATACAGCTCAACAACAAAAAAAGCAAACAATCCAATTTAAAAATGGGTAGGGGACCTGAATAGACATTTCTCCAAAGAGGACATACAGATGGCCAATAGACATGAAAATACGCTCAACATCACTAATCATCAGAGAAATGCAAATCAAAACCACAATGAGATATCACCTCACACCAGCTAGAATGGCTGTCATCAACAAGACAAATAACAACAAGTGTTGGAGAGGCTGTGGAAAAAAAGGAACCCCATACACTGTCGGTGGAAATGCAGATTGGTGCAGCCGCTATGGAAGGCAATGTGAAGATTCCTCAAAAAAATTAAGAAAATAATTACTATATCACCTAGGAATCCCTCTCCTGGTTATATACTCCAAAAATTTGAAAACATTTACCCATAAAGATACTTGTATATGTGCTCCGATATTCATTGCAACTTTATTTACGGTGGTCAAGACATGGAAACAACCAAAGTGTCCTGCGATGGATGATTGGATAAAGAAGATGTGGCATATATACAAAATGGAATGCTATTCTGCCATAAAGAAAGATGAAATAGTGCCATTTGCAACAACACGGATAGATCTTGAGATTGTTATGCTAAGCGAAATAAGTCAGTCAGAGAACTATATGATTTCACTGATATGTGGCATATAAAACTGAAAACAACAAAGAAACAAGACTAACCAATGATGAAACAAAAACTCATAGACACAGATAATAGTTTAGTGGTTTTCAGAGGGTAAGTTGGGAGGGGTGTGGTAGATAAGGGTAAATGGTATCAAATATATGGTGATGGAAGGAGAACTGACTCTAGGTGGTGAATACACAATGTGCTATGTAGAGGATGTATTACAGACTTGTACACCTGAAACCAATGTAACTTTACTAATAATTGTCACCCCAATAAAATTATAAAAAGAAAAAAAATCTTGTTCCATAATATGTTAAAAAATAAATGCTAAAATTCCTTTATAATAGAAAAAAATGAGCACCTATATGTAAACAAATAAAAATTTGAATTAAAAAATTAAAATGAAAGATGTTTTTCCCTGAAAGTTTGGGCAAAAAACGTATTATACATGGCATTATACATGGCAAATATGGTAACTTGCCAAAAGTTATGAACCTGGTAAGTGCTAGAATTGAGAATGAAGGTATGTTTTAAAATTTCTAAATAAAAAAATTATTATGTTCATTCATAAATTACAACAAAGAAGGAATGTTAACTATGAAAAGAAAATAATTGATTGGTCATAAGCCACAATATCTAAATTGATTATGTATATCTAATGATAAAATGAGCTTTCTACATATAATATAAAAAATGATAACAGTCCAATTTTATTTTGAATGAAAATATCATCTAAAAAAGCATTGTTCATATGACCTCCAAAAATCATTCAGTCCCATACATCTTCTATGATTGAAATCCATTAACATAATGTTCAGTAATGAACTGAAAAATCAGAACATTAATATATAGCTACTGCAATCAATAAGTTAGCTTAGCCAAAAATTCAGTCTTTGATACAATGTGATCTGTAGAAGTTACTTTGTATAATAAAAGAGCCTGGGATTTGAAACTGCCTCAATCCTGTTTCTTGATAAGTGATTCTGATTACTGAAACCTCTGTGAACGTCTATATCCTTATATCTAAAGTGGTTGCATTAAGATATACAATGAAAGATTGTGCGAGGATTTAAAGGGCATGAGAAAAACACCTTTAGCAGTTCATGACACATACTACCTAGTCTATAAATGCTACCCTCATTTATACCTGAGGCAGCAGGCAGCAGCAAAAGAGGAAGACCAAATATGAGATGAATTACCTCCATAAAAAGTCATAATCATGAGTCTACAGGAGCTGAGCAGGGCTGTTGAGACAGGACTTTGTGGAAATCATTCACAAGAGTTGCAAGGTGTCAGAGCTAACTAAACGTCACTTAACACAAAGAGAGTATGGAGGCAATTCTATTTATAAGGAAAGTACCCCCAAATCTTCACAAATAGTCTCAACTTCTAACTACTTAGCTTAATATTAAATCAGTTTCTATTATATTTCAGGTAAGCATTTCATTCATGTCACAAATATATTTTAAGAAAAAAATAGATATAATTAAATAAATTTACAACTTTATGTGTAATAATATTATAAATACTTTGTCTTTTATTATTAAGAAACTTGAGGAATAATATTTTTTAGTAAAATTAAAATAAAATCCTAATCTCATCAACCTAACACAATCAATAAAAGATTACAAATGCTTATGTCAAATAGACCAGGTTTCATGGGTTTCATTTCTAGGATTCCAGCACTAATTACAGGCAACAGAGCCTACTACATAAAAATGTGCAGTCCCTGAAAACCTGGACTGAATCATAGCTCTGACACTTACTGAATGACTCTGACCAAGGTGCTTGAACTCTCTTTGCAATCTGCTAGTATGTTGGTATAATCTAAACAACTATCTAATGCACTTTGAGGATTAAGTCAACTAAGCTACTCAAAGCATGTAATAGAGTATCTGTAATAAAATAAACACAAAATAAATGCAAGTTAGCATTCACTGGGTATGTGTCATTGGGTGAGCTACCTATATTATGTAAGTTTCCTTTTCCTTGGAGTTCCCTGAGTTATGTGTGGATAAATTTTCCAAGAAGAGTCATGTTCTATATCAAAAGGGCTGGCATTTTCCTCTTCATGTCTTGAATTAGAAGGACAGAGAGGCCATTTAAGCTACAAATATCATCTATAAAATTGTGAATGTACCGTGAAAGGATGAAAACTTTGACAAGATGCCTGTCTTCAACTTGCAAAAATAAAATGTACACAAAATAATGAAGAAACAAAATAAATGTTTAGTAAAGAGAATATATATGACATGATACAAGCTAATAAGAACAATTGTCAATTAATATTAGAGACAAATGTTTTATCATGTAGAGTAAATTCATCATGGATTGAAAGTACTAAGTAAAACTTGACGGACAATTTGGTGACCAAATAGTGGACAAAAAGCTGATTTTTAGTTATTCATATAATATGAGTCATCTTTGATATGAATTTTTCTAAATTCATCAAAAGTTTGTTCACTATTATTAATTGAAGAGATGAAAAAAATAAATTACATGTAAAGCTATTCTTGAAAATTTAATTTCAAGAATGAACCTCAGTCTTGGGATAATTTTTATATTACATTGAATTTCCTGAATCATGGGCTACAATGGGTTCAGTGACATTTTTACGATTTTATTTTATCAAAACAAAGATATGCTAAGCCACTATATTTTGAATCATAAAGAACTGAGTAAAACTTATCATGTTTTAAAGAAATTAAAGCATGGCTACTCACTCTAGACTTTTTTTTTAAGTAATATAAGCTGTTGCACACCAGTCTGGAAGAGTGTTTCAGATATGGTGCGATTCAAAAACCCCAGTCTTTAAAACCCTTTGATGGATACATTACTTGTAGGTTAATGTTTTAAACCACAAAGATACATTTGTTAAAAACCTGCTAAGTGATAAAGACTAAGAAAAACACTTATTTTTCTTGTCATACTTAAAATCAGTTTCCCTTCCTTTACCCTCAGTTTCTTCCTGTTTTCCTTCCCACATTACCCACTTTAGTAAGTTGTACATAAATAGTCATTCATGCAAAAGAAAACAAAACAAAACATTTATACTACTAGATGCTGAATAATAGCATTCTGAGTGCATTAATGATCAACTATGGTTTCCAGGGCTGAAAAAAGCTTTCAAAAGTGATCACACTCAGACTGATGGAATAGAATTGAAAACCCAGAAATAAATCCACTTAAAGATTGAAAGATAATTTTGAAAAAAGAGCCAAAAACATACAATGGAGGAAAGACAGCCCCTTCAATAAATGGTGCTGGGAGAATTGGAAGGTCACATGCAAAAGAATGAAACTAGACTGCTATCTGTCACCATGTACTAAAATTAACTCAAAATGGATCAAAGATGTAAACATAAGACCTGAAACAATAACCTGCATAGAAGAAAACATAGGTACTAAACTTATGGACTTTGGGTTCAAAGAGGATTTTTATGAATTTAAACTCAAAGGCAAGGGAAGTAAATTCTAAAATAAATGAATGGGACTATATCAAACTAAAAAGCTTCTGCACAGCAAAAGAAACTTTGACAAAATAAGGAGGCAACAAACAGGATGGAAGATTTTTGCAAACAATGCCTCTGATAAGGGGCTAATATCCAAAATACATAAGGAACTCATACAGTTCAACAACAAAAAAAGCAAACAATCCAATTTAAAAATGGGCAGAGGACCTGAACAGACATTTCTCCAAAGAGGACATACAGATGGCCAAACACATGAAAATATGCTCAATATCACTAATCATCAGAGAAATGCAAATCAAAGCCACAATGAGATATCACCACACCAGCTAGAATGGCTCTCATCAACAAGACAAATAATAACAAGTGTTGGAGAAGCTGTGGAGAAAAAGGAACCCTCATACACTGTTGGGAATGCAGGTTGGTGCAGCTGCCTATGGAAGGCCGTGTGGAGGTTCTTCAAATAATTAAGAATAGAATTACCATATGACCCAGCAATTCCTCTCCTGGGTATATACCCTCAAAATCTGAAAACATTTATCCAAAAAGATACTTGTATATGTGCTTTGGTGTTCATTGCAGCTTTATTTACAGTAGCCAAGACATGGAAACAACCAAAGTGTCCTTGGGTTGATGATTGGATAAAGAAGATGTGGTATATATACACAATGGAATGCTATTCTGTCATAAGAAAAGATGAAATAGTGCCATTTGTGACAGCATGGATAGATCTTGAGATTATTATGCTAAGCAAAATAAGTCACACAGAAAAAGTTGAGAACCATATGATTTAACTGATATGTGGGATACAAAACTGAAAGCAACAAAGAAACAAGACAAAGAAACAAAAACTTATAGACAATAGTTTAGTAGTCACCAGAGGGTAAGGGGGGAGGGGGGAGGTAGAAGAGGGTAAATGGGGTCAAATATATGGTGATAGAAGGAGAACTGACTCTGGGTGGTGAACACACAATGTGATATATAGATCATGTATTACAGAATTGTACACTTGAAACCTATGTAATTTTACTAACCATTGTCTCTCCAATAAATGTTAATTAAAAAAATATATATTTGGATGAATTTGGCATAATGAGTTAAAAAGGAAACAAAGAACATAAAGTATGAATTTAAAACACAATAAATATGCTACAAAAATAATAATATAATGAAAACCATAAATTTAGTGACAAATACATTCGAAAAAAAAATTTTTTTCTCTATCCTGATACTTGTTAAGTTTCATCCAAACTTTGAACATGAACGAGTTAAAGATATGAAAATGCGCAATTTTATTAAAACACAAGAAGACATAACACTTGATTGGACAAAGCATGTATATGCATAGTGAGAAGCAAGATTGAATAGGATATACAATATTAAAGACAAATTTTAAACAGCCAAAATTATACCCTATGAGTTGATAATTATACATATTTTAGATTGTTCAATAAAAGAGTAACCAATCCAAGTAAAATATTTTTTTCTATACTCAATGAATTGCTTTAAAATAAATATGCAGATATTTTGTGATGGGAAGGACAAGTTGAAACAGGAAGTGGTGGAGACAAGAACATCAAAAAAGAGAATTACATTAATCCCTGGTATCAAGCAATCAACTTTGAGTAGCATAGTTCCTCTTGATTTGGATAAAAATATATAATTCTAAAGGAAAATAGTAGCTAGTAGTCTGATAAAGGAAATAATAAGGGTAGATAAAATTGACGAATACTGAGCCATTGCTCCTGGGAGAATACAGAATTAATTTCCTGTAAGCTTCTGCACACAGCATTTTCTATAATGGATCAATAAATAATCTTGTTTTATGTGCCTTTCTGTTAAAAGAGATTTTATTTTATATATAGGTCTTACAAATAATTAATTGCATGCAGTTTTCTTTACAAAAATAAATCAGTGGTAGCCTTTTCCTCCTAACATTTTCCTGACCTTTGGCTTTTAATCTTATAGCAATGCTCTTCACTAAGCTTTATTAATTGGTCATAACCTCAAGGATCCACACATTTAACGTCTTTTCTATCTTTCCCACAGCTTCGTCACACACTACAGATGTTATTTCAGCACTTTTCAGAGCAGCCTCATGTAGAGACCAGCAAATTTCCACGTTTTTCTTTTTTCTCGATGTATTGTGTTGTTAATTCATTTACACCAAATTTACAGTCAAGAGCACTATTACTAGTGCTAGAAAAAGCTTATCTAACACATGTATTTTCTCCATAAATTACATCACAGCTTTTTTTGTGTGTGTGTGCTGAAGAACACTAGACTCACCTCAGCAGTATGTTTGGGGGTCATTTTCAAAAACAAAACTCTAACTAAAAAGCACAAAAATGTGGAAAACATGGTATTAAACGGATTTTGGAAAGGACACTTATTTACAGTGTGAGGGCTGAAACGAGAGGTTTACCTCTTAGGAACAAGCACTTTAAAGCGACTCAAACTTTTTGCCGCACTGCACATGTCCTCAAAGCTCTGTGAGTATTGATTTTGGACTCAGGTGTACATTTTAATTAGTAGGCAAATTTGCAAACATGGAGTCCATAAATAATGAAAACTTTGTGTATGTACAAAAGGCTAGCTGAGAGCTGAATGAACACGTGCTCTGGGTTTAAATTTTAACAACTTTTAGGGAGAAGTCTCATTATCAAGATATCGTCAGTACTGTCTTGAATTGTTATCTTGAATTTTTGTCATTCTGGCTTTTGATTTATGAATTCCAATTAGATTAATTTTATCTTTACAGACCTAATTTGTTGTGGATTATTTGGCAAACCTCTTCATTATGGTGTTGAGTGTATATATATATATATATATATATATATATATATATATATATATATATATAGAGAGAGAGAGAGAGAGAGAGAGAGAGAGAGAGAGAATGTTTATACTGTAATTTTCCAGTAATTAGGCTTGGAGACATTTATATATTACAATTCACAAATGAGTGACCCCATTTTTTTATGTGAAGTAATAATTTATTAGCTATGTGTGCTCTGGAATAATGTTATTTTAACTAGCAAGTTACTTATCGATGCAATTATATAAAATTGATGAATCATAGTCCACGATTTCAAGGTATAAAATTAAAGGCACAAAGTCAATTGCTTATTTTATAAAGTGAATATATGTTGCAAGCAACTTGCTTTTTGCAGATTATTTTGTTTGTTTGTAATTATGATAGTCTTTGGTTTGCTGTAGTAAAGTAGAAAAAAAAGAGGTAGAACACGTGCAGTGTCTATAGCTGATGAACCCACTAGATCGTTGATACAAATCTAGCCAATAGGAATACAATTACCTTAAATTTCAAATCAGTCATTATCCCCAAAGCAATACTGATCGGTCTTTATTGAGTGCTGGCATGGCCATATGTGGCCAAAACATATATATATTTTTTAAATCAGATAAGGCCATGCTACAGAGAAAGATAGAAAAACAAAATTAAAAAAATAATGTAGAGAAACAAAGAAAGGCTAACAATTGAACAGTATCTGCCTTTTATTATATACTGAGGATGTACTTACATAGTAATTACTATGGATAGTGCTTATTCTAAGTATTGTGAAAATATTAACTACTTAATACTCATAATGGCCATAGGAAGCAGTTCTATTATTTTGGCCACTACGTGGAGAAGAAAGCTGAGAGCTAAAAGGTTAAGTCACTTGCCCAACATCACAAACTAAACAAGTGATGGCGTCAGGGTTCTAGGATAATTTGCCTGCATAGAATATATGTCATTCAACATTGTATTTATTATTTTATATATTATTGCTTATATTTTACATTACATATTATTACGTAACATTATATGTATTATATTTTATATGATATCATTGTCATGTACTATTATTATACATAACATTATATATTATTATGTATTGTTTAATGACATGGGCACTGCAGGCAGATTGCCAAGGGCTTCACACTGACTCTACTGCTACCTGGTCTATGATGTTGGTCAACTTTTCTAACACTTTAAGAGCGTATCTTCCTTATCTGTCATAATAATAGTCATAATATTTGAACCAGTTCACATGGTTAGGCTGCCAGTTACCACCAGTTCTTCAGGTACTGGTTTTATTCTTCCTTATTCACCAATGCTCTTTTGACCTAGTTCTTCCAAATTTTGGAAAATACCTATCTAGTTTGTAAGCGAAGTCCATAAAAATAGACAAAAACTTTTATTCACTTCCCCAAAAGAAGAAGCACTCACTCCATCCACCATGGGAAGAGAGCAGAAAGGTGCAGAGAACAATGGCCACATTTTATATGGTGTGGGCATATAATACCATTTTGTTGTGTTGTGAATCCTCCTTATTGAAATTCCTGGAAAATAAACAGCATGAAGCATTTAAAAATTTTATTACATACCAGTTCATAAGGCAGACACATCGCATTACTATTTCCTTAGTAAAAATACAGTCACTGAGGAAAAAAAAATCTATATGTAAATTGGTTGAGCATAGTCTAAATCTAACATGTCTTTCTAAATCTTGAAATCATGAGGATTGTCTTTATCTTATAGTTTTATAGGGAGTTAATTTTGCAATACAATTTAGAAGATGGTAGAAAACAGTACACTTTCATAAAATATTAACTGAAAGTTTACATAGTTTTCTTTAAAAGGAATTATAGACTATTTTTGTAGAATAAGAAATCTTCTGAACAGCTTGGTTGTATTTTTTATTCTAATTATATTTATGCTGCAAAAAAGTATACAGTATAGTAAATCAATTGAATTAGATGCATTATAATACCCTTAGGAAAGAGTCAATTTGTACTTCAGCAATTTTTTTCCTACACTAATAAAGAGGGTGCACCCCCAATATTAAAATTTGGTATTTCTGAGGATTGAAATCAAGTACGTATTGAAACAGTTTTAAATCTACTAGCTTTTGTGTGTTTTTTTTGTTATAAACTAAAGAAAATTAGCATATAGCACGTAAAACGTTCCATGAATTTATTCATTATGAATTGAAGCCACTTACCAATTGAAGGCAGTTTTGAATACAAACTTAACAATTCAACTCTGTCACTGATGTTTCTAATCCAAATACTTTGTTCAAAGGCACAGGATAAACAATAGCTCAGTTCTTTTTCTTCCCCTATCTTTTTAGACTCCACATTAGAACATTCGATTTACCTCAGATAATTCTTCAAAATCCACTTCAAAACTAGTGTAAGATGGGACTCACAACCTGATAAAGTAAAACCCTTATGTTTTCTATTTTCATTCTTTTCCCCTTTAAATGCTGAATTAAAAAAAAAATCCCATTTAATTTTTAAACTCAAATGTCAACTTGGAAATTTCAAAAAGTGAATTGTAGAAAATGAAGGAAGTGATTTTCTTCTGTTTATTACCGATTATCATCACAATGTAACATAAAAGTCTATTGCATGACTTAGTTGGTAAATATTCAGAAAAAAAATTAAAACAGTTGAGATATCTTAAATAATTTTACTTATTCTTTTCCCCATTCAATTTGTAATTTCCTTCTCTGAGAACTACTTTTCCCTGAATATGCATTCTATTTGTTCTGATTAACAATTCCCTCTCTGAGTGATTTGTCTGCTTTGAGGTTATTACTATTCCCTCTTTCCCCCCACCCACCCCCAAATTCAGCTTATATGGCCTTATTTTCCCTGTTCCCAATGAATTTCAATTTTCTCCATCTGAGGACTACTAAAAAAAATCTTAATGTGTAGGCCTACCTCCTATCCATTAAATCAGAATGGCCTGAGATGAAGAGGTGGGGAGGACTAGAAACAGAATTTTTGTTTTTAACTCTCTAGGTGACTCCACCACATGGCAAAGTGTCAAAAACTAGCTCCCTGTGTGGTCAAAGTCCTAAAAGTAATTAAAGGCATATAGTCTCTCTGCCAGAGAACAAGCACTGCCAAAGAAAGCAGGCTGTCAGCTCACTCCTAATATAAAATTATATAAAGTAAAATACATTTATATGATCATAATACATAATACATGCAAAGAATATAAGGATGGCTATATTTGCCTTTTAGAACACTATCTTAATGGAAGTGTTGGAGAATTCCTAGAGCACGGAAATACTGGATCAAAAGGGCATTTTTTCAGAAATTTTTCTAGCTTTCCAAGAAAGAAGGACATAAAACAAGACAAGGAGGATTGGGTTTGTGAGGAAGAGGGGGATTTGAAATTTTACTATCTGTTTAACAACTACAATTAACAACACTGGATTTTGGAAGAAGGAGATAAACGTAAATTGATAGGCTAAGTTGTTCCGTTGATTGGGAGGAGATTCAGCACGAGATATAATGAATTCAAGTGGGTACTTACCATATAAAGTTTTCAATATTTACCATGGCTTCCCTGCTATGTTAAGACTTTTATTTTTATATTCCAATAGAATAATTTAAAATAGTTTTAAGTTATTTTTCCTGTTTTAGAATAAGAGCCATTTTATTATACACCAATTAATGGCTGAATGCAGATGGAAGACAAACAAAAGACTCTATATGTACAGTGCAATAGTTCCATTAATCGTCACATTTTCCTGATCTTAAATGGAAATATAGTCTTATACCAATTCTCCTAAAATTTCTCTAATGAAAAAATTTCTATACTTTGTATCACTGTCAAAGGTCCTAGTTGAACAAGATAATTACAACTGCCTCCTGATCCTGGTTATTATTTGCTAATCTCCTCCTAAATTAGAAATCAGAACCAGTTCACTATCCTTTACACACTTTTTTCCAGCTCAATTACTTGCGTGTGCCTTATTGTATTATCCTGAGAGCCAGTCCTTACGATTCATTAACTAATATGCCTGGGAAATGGGGCATTTTAAAATCTCCTCTTTGAGATTCACCTTACAGAGTAGCATGTAAGTCTGTTGAGTGATTCTTTTTTTTTACTTTCTTAAAGTGTAAAACTCTTACATTTATACACTGATAATTTTTCACATTTGCATATCCTCACGTAACCAATATTGGACCAATATATATAAAACGTCCTCAATTCTAGGAACTTTCTTAGTCCTCCTGTCATTTGCTCCCTACCTCAACGTAAGTTTAGCCGCCGTTCTGCCTTCTATCATATTAGGTTGGTTTTTACTGTTTTGAATTTCATATAAATGGAATCATAGTGCTTTGCTTCTTTCCTGCTTATTTAGCATCACGTATGGGAGATTCATCAGTGTTGTAAAAATGAATTTGCCCATTCTCTCTACCATGGACATTTGGGTTAGTTCAAATTTTGGCCATTTTGAAAAACATCACTTGAACACACTTGGGATTTTGGTGGACATGCACTAGTTTCTCCTGAGAATGCCCAGGAATATAATTGCTGCATCAAAGGCTATAGATATATTTAGGTTTGGCAGGTATCTTCATTGGGTTTATAGATCAATTTGGGAAAAATAGAAACCTTACCAAAACTGAGATTTTCTATGTATATAATTGGTGTTTAGGTTCCCTTTTTATTCAGTAATATTTGAAATCTTCCATCTAGGGATCCTGCACATCTTTTGTTAAATTTATTTTAAGTATTGATATTGTTGGTGCCATTGCATGCAACACTGCTTATTAATTTGATTTACATCTTGTTTCTTGCTAATACATGGAAACATCATTGATGTTTTATAGCATCTTATAGTTTGATATTTTGCTGTATTTGCTTATGATGACAAAATAGCAAAACAAAACACTGCTAACATTTAATGTTATGAGTCATGGAATCAAGCTGAGATGTCTGAGAGAACAGAGTATAAGATTTGAAAGCCCTGAAGTATATATATATATATATATATATATATATATATATATATATATATATACACTTTTTTTAAGATTTTTATTGGGGAATTGGGGGATGGGAACAGCACTGGGGAATTGGGGGAAGGGGAACAGACTAGTTGCTGTCCTTTTGTTCTTCAGTCTAGTTGTGGAGGACATTGCTTCACTGGCCCAAGTTGGCACCATCATTGCGCTTTTCCCAGGAGAGGCACATCAGTCGCTGGCTTCTGGACAGCCGATCACAGCGGCTGCTGGCTGCTCACGCTGGCTGCTGGCTACACACGGTAGCTCATGGCAACCCACTGCAGCAGGGGCTGCAGCCTACACCACCGCTGGTGACTCACGGCAGCCCAGCTCCAGGCTGAGCTGTTGTTCAGCATCTTAGCTGTAAAGGGCAGTGTCACTGGCCCTCATATGTGGGATCCGAACCGGGGCCCTCTGGCGTCCAAAGCTAGTTGTTAACCATCGCGCCACTCGGCGGGCCCCTGAAGTATATTTTGACAAAGGTAATATCTATGGAAGACAAATAGGCCTAATCTATGACTGATTTACATTCCAGAATGCCTTCCAGAAGAATATTAATAAGAAAACAAAATGGAGGCTATAGTGAAAAGAAAATATATAAAAACATTTCTATATATAGAAATACACAAATCCTCTAATGAAAGACTTCAAATGGGTTCAGCAGGAATGCAAAGAAAGAATACATCTATAGGAATTTTATTATTATAGAACAATAATTTAAACTATCTAAAGCTTTAGTAGAGTATTATATAAATACACAACATATTCTGTAATAAAATTTGCTTCATATTTTTTATGCAATGCAAGACAACAAAGTAAATGGAGAGATGTCTTAAATCTCAGAGAAAACACATATAATCTTAGCATTCTATAAAAATTAAAAAATGTACTTTCAACATTATGTTCAGAAGATTCTTATCAAAGCACTACACAGAAAGATGCATGAAATAAGGGTGGGGTTTTCTATCTCTAAACAATTATATAACTTACTTTTAAGAAGAGAAAAGAGGAGGTTAAGAGACGACTGAAACTTTAAAGAAAGAAATGAAGTGACTAGGGTTCTACAAAATGGCTATAGATCATATTCCATTTCAGTGGTCAAGCTGTTGAATGAAAATAGACTCAGCACCAAGAGGTCATCACGTAAGTATCCTCAATGACCAATACCCTCACCATTGCAGTTGAATATCCAGTGACCAGGAGATCTTGCACAGCCAACCTTAGCCTCTGATCAATAAAATTCTGATGGAAAATTCACTATCCATTAGTTTTTCAAACTAAATCTCCACCCTTGCACACCTGTTGGGGATTAGCCTTTCCGGTGGGAATGGCGATAAGTAGGGAAAGCCTCACTCGATGAAGCCAATGGAACAGGGCAGAAAGAATGAGAATCATCCTTTAACCTGAGCAGCAGTGGATCAACTGTCACTACATATGTACTGTTTTTAAAAGTCTTTGCAATTTGGTTTTGTTTTTAGCATTTTAATGCATTTGAACTTTTTGATAGTGTGCATACTGTGTAGTGGAGAGCTTACTTGAATTTTTAAAACATTTAGTCAATTTAACCAATAAAATATATTGAATACATTCTTATTGAGATGAAGTTCCAAAATCTATTTTATGCAGAATACCGATAAATACAGACATTTTTTTCTGAACTATAACACTCTTTTGATTTCTACAATGTTAATGTATTTTGAAAATGGTAGAGTCTACCCTCACTGCTTACTTTCAATACTAATGCTAAAGTAAATGCCTTTTTTTAACCTCAAGTAACTCTCCAAAAGACTTCTTTATTGTTTTACATGTTTAATTTTAAGGCCCCATTCACAATGATATGTACAGCTCTCCAAAAATTAGATAAAGTATAGGTTTAAAAGGAGAAAATAAAATGCTAGATGGAGACTCTTAATAGAGAATTCGAGTTTTCTAGAGCATCTTACAATGATGCTGAATGGTGTATCCCCCGTTCTGTTTGACCCTACTGACATGTTGAAATGTAACTCATCTCAATGGTGTCTAAGCATTGGCTTATGTCCTGCATCTGCTACTAAAGGCCTTTCTAGGGCTACTTACAATGGGCTCTTTTGGTGTAAGGCCTCATGCTGTGGGGTTTTTTCCCTGAACTTACCAAGTACTCATAAAAAATATGGGTGAGCCCTCTGAGATTCAGGCACATCCCCATTTTGTTCCCAACTTTGATCTGTCCACCTCCTATCTATGAAATCAGCTCATTTTGGACTGAAGCAATCACAACGTAAACACCTAGATTCTTCATTTTCAGATGACTTCAGATTTCCTCCTCCTTCCCTATCAAGTGTATCATGTGAGAACTTCCGGATCACGCCTATGCTTTCTGCAGGTCACGAGGAAGTCAGGGACATTGGTAAATGTTGTATATTGAAGATACTCCATATGGATTTAAGGTACTCTATGAGACATTCTCTTCAAAACAGGAAATACAATAGAATAAAATTCTTCTGCGTTCGCCATCTTCCCACCCAAAATTGGTAGGTTCTCCATATTTTTCTCCTCAACCAAACTGAATACTCAGTAGGTGGAAATGTTAAATTTTTCTTTAAAAATAAAAGGGACATTTGTCTTGTTTTTCCAGCTTTCTCTTCTTCATCATCTCCGTCTGAAAGACCTTTCATCTCCCCTTGCTTCCTGATGGGAAAGATCTCTAAATCGTACACTCTTCCTTCCCTGGTGATATCTGTCCAAAGCTCGCCTTGAGCAAGAATAGCCAAAGGATTACAGGAAAAGAAAAACTTTGCCAAGGACAGAAATGCATTGGGGACTATTTAAAAATTAAATTAACATTATGAATGATAATAACAACCCCAATACCCTTCAGAATTTAATTGGCTAGAAATGATAAATAAGTAAAATGTAAAAAAGGCAACTGAAACAGTTTACACAAAACCACAGTCACTTTTTTTTTATCCTTCCACTTTCCCATTTTGATTTCTATTTTATGTTACCTTCTTACTGCTTCTGGATATCTTGAATTAATCACTTATTAATGCGCTGAAGGCTAGTGTAACAAAATATCGCAGACCAAATGATAGTTTCGTGTTATTATAAAATATGAGCTAAAAGCCAGTTCTTTTTTTAAATCCAATTATTTAATGCATATGATTATATTGTGAACATCAGGTAACATGGAGGTTTTTCTTTTTGTTTTGTCTTTTTGTTTATTTGTGTGTTTGGTTTGCTAATAGGCTGTTAAGGTAATGTGAAAAACGCAATAAGTTAATAATGGTAGGACCTACTTTAAAACATTTATGGGGCCGGCCGAGTGGCGCAATGGTTAAGGACTGGCTTGGGATGCCAGAGGGCCCCGGTTTGGATCCCACATATGAGGGCCAGTGACACTGCCCTCTACAGCTAAGATGCTGAACAACAGCTCAACCTGGAGCTGGGCTGCTGTGAGTCGCTGGTGACGGTGTAGGCTGCAGTCCCTGTGGCAGTGGGTTGCCATGGGCTACCGTATGTAGCCAGCAGCCAGCATGAGCGGCCAGCAGCCGCAGTGAGCGGCCGTCCAGAAGCCGGCGACTGATGTGTCTCACCCGGGAAGAGCGCAATGATGGTGCCAACTTGGGCCAGTGAAGCAACGTCCTCCACAACTAGACTGAAGACCAAAACCACAGCAACTTGTCTGTTCCCCTTCCCCCAATTCCCCAGCACTGTTCCCATCCCCCCAATTCCCCAATAAAAATCTTAAAAAAAAAAAAAACATTTATGGAACGATCAACTGAGATCTTTTTTTTCTCACTTTTTTTACTCACATTTCAAAATAAATTATTGAAATTAAATGACAAACATTAAAACAAATACATATAATGTTATATGGTTCCTGAGTAGAAAGTGGTTTCTACACATAAGGTAGCATAAATTAAGAATGAAAATAAACTACAGATTTGAGAACTTAGCATTGAAAATACATTTTATATCAAATAAAGTATAACCAACATAAAAGCAAAACTGTACACTTAGAAGGATTTCTAGGATATATGCAGGAAGGTAAATTTAAATACATATGCTTATGTAAAAAAATTATATCCTTTGACAGAAAAATAAGCAAATTTTATAAACCCGCAGATACAAAACAAATGCCAAATTCATATATTAAAATTGTAAATATTTACCACTAACTTTAGGCAGTAGGTTGGGGGATATACTGAAATTTTCACAAGATATTGAAACATGAGAAAGGAGATAACGGTAAATTGTTAAACTAAAATACTAACAGATCATAGTTCCACAGTTACATCTTAAACAAACAAATGAAACAACCAGAAAACAGTTGGACTTTTCCAAACTGAATGCATATACATGCATAAAGAGGACAGTGTATTAAATGTAAAAAGTGGCTATTAGCTATTACAAAAACACAGGAAATTTATAGAGGCCAATTTTGGCAGTGCCAATAAAATCACCCCCAAGAATAGAAGTTTACTCTGCGCACCTGATATATTTATGTCATTTGTTAAGCTCAAGTTATGAAGATATTGGAAATATGGCCAAAAAAAGAGGAATAATATGAGACCCTACTAATCTGAATCCCTACTCAACCTGAAATATGCATAAAATTAGATGACACATATAGTTGGACTGCATGGAAATACATGCCTCTTTGAAATGGCGCCACTGTCCAGTATTTACTAGAGTTATAGTCTGGCAGATCATTAAATTGGAATTCTCAAGAGGGGTGTCCTTGGGAGGCTTCTTAGCAACTGGAATCCCGAGTCTAATAAACTCTGCGACACTACCAAAACTGATCTTCTGAGTCAGCAGCTTGGGGCTTAACCCAGTTTAGGGATGGCTTACCATGATAAGTGTACCCTTGGAGCATCTGGGGAACTCCACCAGACCCGCCTACTTGGGGGAGCCTGGTGAAAAAGGCAATCTTATACTTACCTCTGGGAAGAAAATGATAGGGGTAAAATTCTCCGTGGGTGTCTATAGTCCTGTATGTACCTCTTGTTCAGAGGCTTGACAGCCTTTGCTCTGGAATAGTCTTTCATGGATGTTTGTGTAAAAAACAGTCTTAGGAGATAAACATAATGTCTCTCTCTAGGTCAAAGGACAGATTTGTTTCCTGACCAGGGTGATAAAAATGTCTCTCTCCTGGATAAAGTTTTCACTGGTTTTTGGCAGACATCAGATGGTCTGCGAAGGGTAATATAGTCATTTCTGCTCTATTGTGACATCTGTGTTCCTAAAACCAAAGCAGTATGCAAAACAGTGCCGTAAAAGCCACAGAGCTTATGGAAAATGGGGTTAGAGGCACAGTGCTCGCATTTGTCATCAGTGCCTCAGTAGCAACAACAACAACAAAACAGTCACCTAATAAAAAATGTAGCACAATTATATGCATGCTGCATGGTTAAGAAGTAAAGGCTACAAATAAATATGACACTTTACCTTGGAAAAAATTGAAGTTTGTTTGTGACTATGTATGCGCTACTATACCCTCTGTGTGCAAGAGGAACAGAACAGAAGGTATATAGACAATGAGTGTGAGAAAGAGAGTTACAGAGATTGAAAAACAGAACAGAGTGGAGCAATACATAGGAGGCAGAGAGGGAAGGGGGAAATCAGAGAGGGGAGGGTGCCAGGCCAAGACGGCGACCAGAGGAGTCAGGGTTTGTAAGCTGTTGCAAAGCAGTGGAAGGTTCGCTATCAGACAGGCAATCCTACCAGGTGTCGGGGAGTGCAGCTGCTCATTACAGGTGTGTTTCTGGGTGCGCATTTGTTTTCTGTGTATTTCTAGATGTCTTGGTTCAGCTGGGTGCAGTTTTCTGCACTCACTTAGTGATTTTCAAAGGTGAAATCACACATAAGCATGCACAATCTATGTTTGCTCAAATTGTTCCCTGATACTTCAGTTGTTCAGGAAAAAAAAATGTTTGTCAAAACCAATGTTATAGCAGAACTGATTGTATTTACCATAAAAAAGGATGGGGAAAGAATATTGATATACTTGTACAAAACCAGCATCATTGCTGGGAGGAAGGATATTATGAATTAATATTAAAACTAGGTGCCTTCTCCTGATAGGGTAAAGTCATAAGGACCTCACATGTTGAAACCAGGGGCACATCTCATCCAAAGAGACTGGGATGGAGATGCCAGCCACACTTTAATTATTAGATAACACTCCATAAGTTTTTATTCAGCTATCATGGTGAAGAAGAAAAGATGTTAAGATGAGTAAATTGCACCATTTTGTTTAAAATTGGGAAGGAAATTATATGCAAAAAATAATATTTTAATAAATTAAAGTAATATTATCTTTTAGACCTGTTCATTTATTTTATTTATTTATTTATTTTTGGTATGGAAATATCTACTTCATTTATCCAACATAATTTTCTCAGTGATTAACGTGCCCAGAGAAATCTCCTAATTTCTGCTAGTTACACTTTTTTTTTTTTAACTGAGCCATCCTGCCACCTGTTGGCAGCTCAGCGGCTGCTCAGTTTGGGCCAGAACTCGAACCGCTGTTGCTCAGAGTTCGCACTCTTGAGCGAGCTCTTAACCAGCTGAGCCACTCGGCTGGCCCTTTACACTTTTTAAAAATCTAAAAGCAAATAGTCTCTGAGGTCATGTCTGTTTCAGATCTAATGTAAAATATAAAATCTCTGGTAACTTTATTTCTTTAATTCAAGGATCTTAATCTGTCACCTGAAAAAAAATCATCTAATACAACTGGAAATAATAAAAAAAAAGATTGAATCAGACAACAGGACTCATGATAACTTCAGCTATATCCACCATCAACATTAATTGTAACCTAAAAAATTAATAGTCAGCATCCCCTAATTTTCAATACAATTAGTAGCAGCCCTTAACTTTTGTCATGCTGCCCAGTTATCCTCAAAGAGTCTATGAGAATAACAACTGCTACAGGTTTGCTGAGATTATACAAGTGTGAAGCCTGTTGTTCCAGTTAGCAAACTCTTTGATGGAAAAAAAAAAAAATATATATATATATATATATATATATATATATATATATATATATGCACACTGGCTCCTGTGATACACACCTTGTACATTTCACTTCAGTTTCCATTTCATTTGGATCTGCATGAGTTTCAAACCAGGTGAAAAATCATTTCATTATGGCCCAGCAGGTTCACAAAATAATTTCACTCATACCCAGCTGGTTTGAAAAATGTGAAGACTAGGAATCGGGTTTTGCATGGCAGCAGCTTTGGAAATCAAAGCTTTACACATCTCTGATTACATTTAAATTAAGATTCACAGTAAGGTCACAAGTACAATTTTAATGATCAAACTGTAATCCTGGAACTATTTCAAATATATTGTCAGTTGTACTGGTTTGCTACTGTTACCTTCCATCAGCCTCCTCTGGTGGGAATTAGGGTACAGGGTAGATACAGATCTACAGTCCACATTCCTAAACCTTGACCACAAAAACTCGAGAGTATAATCCATTAGTTGCCACATCACTTACAAATTCCCCTTCAGTGTATGTCAAACTATTTGATGTCTACATCCTAAACTTAAGATGTCAATAGTCATCAGATTTTGACTATTTTACTTATTGTGTTTGTCATAGGAGATCATGGCCCTTGAAACAAACACCTTGCTCATCCATCTCTTTTTCTCTCTACTGCTTTTCAACTCATGTGAAAATTAGGGTGATGATATTAAATCCACATTTAAGTTAAGTATACAGTAGACATTTCTATACATTATTAAATTCCCATTGTATTAAAAGGACAAAAGACACTACAGTTAATTTAATTTGACCTACCTCTCTTCTCTTTGGGAGTTAACTGTAAACACATTCATTTCATGAATTCTCTAATAGGCATAATTGCTACCTAAGTTTTGATTTCCCAAAAACATGAAAAATAAAAATGGGGTCGAGGTAACAGCAACTATCACTTCTTATTCACTTCGTATTTCTAAATTTAAATAAATTCACTAGAAATAATCTAAATCAAGTATTTTAATCTACTTTATACTATATTCTAACAATTGAGAAAACAACTTTATAAAACCATTAAGAAAACAACCTTTTATACATAAAAATGTCAACTCTGTTATCTAACTATAATAAAGGTCAAATTCAACCTGTTTGTATCCCATTCATATTAACAAGCTGCTTTAGAGTATTTCCTAGGTCTCTGCATATCTGTCTCACAACTTCAATAGCTCCGAATTCTTAAATTTTAATAGTCACATGGATTGTTCTTCAAAATTACTTACAGCAATTCATTTTCAACTGGTCTCAATTATGTCAAGTTTAAGTGTTAGGTTTTTTGAGTAAATATTTTCTGTAAAATTCTCAATGCTTTTTCATCCTTATTCTAAATCAAAATCTTTCTTATTGATATCTACTTGTCACTTCCTCCTTCAACATGACTTCAAGAAATATCTTCTCAGTGTCCACTGTGTTTCAATCACAGTGGTAAGTGTTGGGTAAACAGGTGACTATGATAAGTTCCCATTCTCAAGAATTTTACAGATAACAATAACAGTTATATGTTAGATAACTCTAACTGTTATATAAGTTTGGATCATGGCAGAAAATATGATCGATTCTTTGGCAGGAAAGGGGAGAAGTGTGGAATCAGGCTTCATATGGAAGGTAATTCTAGCATTGAGTTGAAAAAAAGACTGTGCTACCTTTAGGGTCAACTTTCTTATCCACAAAAACGAGTTGCGTTTTACACTGGGATCTCTGCGTGGCCAGTTCCTTCCTAATTAACTCATTCAGGCCCTTGCTCTTTCCAAGATAATGTCAGCACTTTAAAATTTGACATTTTAAAGGAGCCAGGGCATTTTGACATCAAATCAAATATATGGTAATTAAAATTGGTCCATGAAATGTCACCAAGATAAGTAGGACAAGAGTCTGCTTTTCTTCCCATGGTTGCAACAAATGGTTTAATAAAGAAAAATAAATAAATAATCATGTGTAAGAAATTATGTCACTGTCTTTTATGTTTTATGGGGAGGAATGGAGCATACTAAGGCTGCTAGGATGTCTTAATCTATGGGGTGAATATAATTAAAAATAAATTGGAATATAACATTCAATTATGATTTTTGCCCTTTGCCTAGGAAGGATATGCTAAATCACAAAAGAAACATATAAACAAAAAGTCTGTCTAAAAAGCAGCCTGAACCTTGAAAGACAAAGATAAGAAAGTGATAATGTCAAAGCAATGACTTTATACATTGAATGAGTTTATCTCTATGACAAACTCATTTTACTTTCCTTATTTTACTTCAGACAGGTGAAAGCATGTTTCAAACCCAGCACCAGGACACAGATCAGCGCTGAGGAATACCTGTCTATCACACAATCCATAACATCAGCAGTGGAGGTAGGAAATAGGAAAAGGAGGATTCTAAAAACTACCCACCTTTAGTGCTGTGGTTAATTGGATGATTGCTGTTTTGTGTAAGAAAGTTTCATTGTATGCTACTTTCACATATATCCACCATTTAAGGTCAGAATGGCAGAGTTTTCTATTCAGATCTTTATTTTATATATACAAGAACTGCTTTGGGATATTTGGATCATAAACTGAGCAGATGATAAACCTGTCTGGTACCACATAGTAGTATCAGGTATCTGATATCTATCAGGTTATGACTACTATCCACACTTAACACCTAGAATTAACCTCAAGTTTCCCATTTTCTTTTCCCCTGACCCACATAAATTCATTCATTAGCACTTTAAAATATTTCTGCACAATTTTCAAAATTGCTTTGCTTTGAAACAGGCAAATTTCCTATTACTTAGTTGGGAAACTCTGGTGATGAGAAAACGAAAAGGGAAATGTTATTCCCCTAGATAAGAAATGTGATATGATAAAATGTTATGAATAAACAAAGAAGAGTTAACATTGGATATGTCTTAGTCATATCTGAATTTACAGTAAGCACAATTGGTGATCAAACTGAAAAGATACAGGAAGTCACATTAATAAGAAATATTATGCCCCACCATCATTTTCAGTGTATCCCATAATTCAACTTAGTGGAGCATCACAGCATGAGCCGTGCAGGCTGACCGACAAAGTACCATTTCACAGGTATGTCACTTGACTGTGATACAACCTCTACATTAGAGATCCGTTGATATCTGACAATGACATTTTGGAAAAGGATGAACCAGAGAGACACACTAAGCCCATGAAATCCCTAGGCAACGAATGGTCTTTCATAATGTAGGGAAACTACAGAATTTCATAGTGCATTTTATAATGAAATTCATACTGTAGAAACAGCACATTGTACAATGTAGTGTGGACAGAAAATCAGAACTATTCAAGTGGGTTAAAGCTGCTGCACATCCATCTAGTGGGCAAAGCAGCACGCTCGCTGTAAAGTTCATAAGCTTTTCATTAAAAGAATAAAGTAAAAACCTGAGTAAGATTCAGTACCAGTGTCACCTAGCACAGGTAATAACTCTCTGACTATGGAACTCAACACTCTGTTTCCTTCTACCCTTCTCTCTCCCATTACTGTTGTTTGTTTTTGTTTTGTTTTTTTCATTCATGAGCAATGGTCTTCTTTATATATACTTCACTCTCTCTTCTAGATCCATAAGTGCACCCAGCAGGCCCTGAATATCTCTGGGAGAGAAAATGTGCCAAAAGCATTGGCATTATTGTTTTACAGACAGGCTGGTGTATTACTTTTACTATCATGGTAGGCATTGACTGTAAAATGATGGTGATGTTGAGAATGTGGGCAACAGTCCATAATTTTATCATCAACTATTATGTCTTAAAGGAGATTTTGCTTTGATGGACCTGCTATTCTCACGTATGAAATCTCCTTCAGAAACTAACCATAGTGCAAAACCATGTGTCATTACTCTATCACTGGCTCTATTTAAAATCAAACAAATGATTATATCTTGTATCAGGTGGGTTATTCAATTCAAATAGGTATGGGCACAAAAGAACATAGTCAGTCCCTGGCAGAGAAGACACATTTATGGAAATGACAGGTATTAAAACTTGAGGAAATATTAAGAACCACAATTAAAAATGTATAGAATATTGAGAACGAATAGTTTTTCGTAGAATGACTATAATCCTTAGATGACTCCATTAGAAATACCTGAGGTACTTATTTAAGTAGGTTCCTGGGTCCAACTCCAGACCTATCAAATCAGGGTAACTGGAGTACTGGCCTGGGTACCTGAATTTCTAATGGTTCCTCCAGGTGTTTCTTGCCCACTCTGAATTGAGGATTACTGGATTATAAAAAGACTGCGTCTTCCTAAGTCACCCAGTACCCATGAACCCTCAGCAGGCCTGCCAGGTTCTGAAGTGGTGGCCACAGTACATTGTCAGACCCTGCAGGCTCATGAGCCGAGGTCATCCTTGGCCACATGACACTTCACAGAACTGAGCTTGCACGTGGAAAGTATCACTGACTACATCATAAATGTTGCTAGGTTTCAGCAGGCGGGGACAAATTCTTAAATCATTTATCTGGCATTATAGACAGAGTCCTACTTGTTTTCCTTAACATTTTCTTTTTCACAATTAATTATAAAAATTACTCTCTTGAAGACATTCAAAGTATGATCTAAGTAGGCTTAGAGTAAATAATACCTTAAATGCTTTATTAACACTTGCTGAAAGAATTGTAAAAATTTAGGAATTACGTTAGTAATCTTTAAAGAAATATACATTACGTTTAGTTAACTCCTCATTCAACTAAATTGAAATGTGTATTTTCAACACTAGGCAAATTTCCAGGAAATGGTCATACCAGTGGAAAATACATCGGTAAATATAGAAATTATACTTTTACTTAGAGTTCAATTTGAAAAAGAAATATAATTTATTTGAGTCATTTTCTGACTTGTCTCCCTTCTATTAAATTCAAGGCTTGTGAATACTTACTACTTTATTGATTATCCAGGCCAGTTTTCTGCCCTTTGTACTTTTCTCCCTGTGCATGTTACAAGTTGTATCTTCTATGTAGGTAGCCTCTGTCTAATCTTAAAGCATTTCAGGAAATTTCTCCCAGCTTTGATTCCCAGTCCTACTTCAATTCTCTAAATTCAATTGGATTCCCTGGTTTCTTTCCCATTTCTTCACCTTTGGTTTTTCACCCTCTTTGACTTTTTTTTTTTCATTTATTTCCCACATAATGGTTTGCCACTTTTCTAGTTTTGCCACGTTGCATTTTCCAAAATGCAGGCAGGGTATTTCTTATTGCTCCTCCACTATTAAGGGTCATGGTTCAATTCCAGTCTTGCACAGCCTAACATGAGCTCCAACTCCAGAGCACTGAGGGCCTGTACTGAAGATTTGCTTTAAAGATAAAACAAAGATGAGTGGAAAAAGGAAATTGTAGGCAGTGTGTTATTTTTTTCTAAGAATATGCTACCCTTTTTTGAGACTTGCTAAAACAAATATTTGTGAAAACAAATTATTTTCTCTAGCCGCAGATCAGGACTAAACATGTTGTATTTTGTAATGTAAATTTGGCAGTCTTTCCACTTTTGACAAAGTGGTTAGGCTATCAAGATATTAACACACCACTCGTTTTACTCTTGTACAGATGAATAGCTTGGCAGTGAAATTAAGACATTTATTGCATTTTCAGTCCAGTGAGCTCAATAACAACTGCTTAAAAAACAAAACAAAATGATGAGAAAAGTGACTTTTTATTTCTTGTATTGAAATATAGAATTTATACAACAGAAATATTCCCGGGGTACTGTCCCCAGCTTGTGAAATTAAAATTAGTACTAGAGAATAGTCACATTTAGGTTATTTTCAAAATAAATGAAACTTTAAACAAAAGCATCAGGTTGGTATTTTCTCAGTCTATAAGATTTCTGTGGAATTACTTTATGTAGTTATCACATAGCCTTTAATATTCCTAGTATGTTTTGATTAAAAGATTCACAAAGAATCATGACTAATATAATGAATGTATATTCAATATAAAATATGTTTTTAAATGTATTATGCAATTTTTTTATTTATTAGCCAATAAACATTCATTGAATTCTTTCTACGTAAGGAGGATTGCTAGGCACTGGTCAGTATGTGACGTATAGTGTTCAAAGTTTTGGTGGAAAGAGAAAGATCAATTAAAAACCACTGTACAAGATGATAAATTCTTTGATAGTAGAATATCCAATGTGACATGTAAGCAAAGAAGTCATTGGTTTAAATCTGCCAGGATCTGGAAATTAAGAAATAATTAGTCAGATAGCAAAATTGAGCTATGATTTAAAGGGTCAACATGTTAAAAGGGGAAGATAAGTGTTTCTCAGGAAGGTCCTATAGTTGACAAATGATAGAAATCATGTAGATTTTGATTTATAGGAAATGAAAAGCAGTATCTAGTAGCGGGCATGTAGGGTGTTAAAGCACTTCTTAGTGGGAAGTAAAGGTGGAAAAGTTATCTGGAACTAAATTTATAAAGACTCTTTTTGACATAATGGATTTTAAATGTAGGTCAAGAAGCATTGTAAAACATATTAAAATAACTGATTAATCAAAATTTTGTTTCCATATACAATTCTGCAAGCAATGTGGAAGAAAGGCTATGATAATACTAGAGGCTCACAAGATTGCTAAGATGCTTTTGTAGTAGCACAAGCAAATTGTTTTTTTAAAAAAATGAATAAAAAGAATAACAAAATGGGGGGGTTAGATTTGAAAGATGATTGAAAACAGAATAACATAACATCATTCTATAGTTAATTGACTTCTTAAATGAGTAAAAAATAAACATCAATAAACAAAACTGAATAAATCACTGTAATTGCTGGATCAGTTGAGAAATGTTCTATATACTAGAATAAAAGGGAATAAAGGTATGGGTGACCTGTTGCCTGAAAATGTGGGTATTTCCTCCAGTGCTATGAATGCATACTCAGTCTTCTCATCAAGAGCTAGAGTTTATCTTCTGTCACACTGAATATAGTATGTGCATGTGGTTTGCATTGATCACTATAAGAATTATATTTAAGTATTTAAGAATGATACAAATTGAAGGTAATGACTATATATCTCAAATTATAAATACATAAGTCATGACTTTGAATTTCTTCTAATCTAATAACTTCATTTCTTCAGGTCAATTTCTTTTGCATCATTGGTATTACTGTATGATACCTTTGACAAAAGAAATTGTGACTCGGTGCTTAAATTTGATTGGACTGCCTTTCTGGAAGATAGTTCTAAAAACGCATTTCTCCATTTATAATTAATGTCAACATACCTCTACATACTTTGTGCATTAATTGTACCTCCAGCAGGCACTTTGACATTATTTCCTTGGATTATAATTTGTTATTATTCTTTGTAACTATCCTGTGTATTATGTGATTTGTTAAGTTTAGGATCATGGTTGCTACAGGTTTAGTACATTTCAATACTTGGAAATTTAGAATGTCAGGACAAGGCAGTCCTGTCCTTCTGTTCCCAAGTAATAACCCACACACACACTCCCCACACATATATGCAGTACACCCTTCTTCCTGCCAGGGAGCAATAGAATAATACAGTTATTTATGATAGAACTGTATTATATATTTAATTCATCTTCCTTTATTTCCAGGGAAAGTTCATTGCATTCCATTTCTGAGGCAAAGTAGGCAAAAATTCCATTATGATATATAAAGCTCTAGATTTTTCAGTGTTTTGCTGTCTGATTTGCCTTAGGTATAGGGAGCCTGATCTAATGGCTAATAGATGGTTCTACCCCAAGTATTTAACTCCTGTAGAAAAGACAGCACCATGGCTTATTTTATGTGTACAAGTTGACAAATTTTACACCTAAATTATGGAAAATGTACTTTTTTACTTAAAATCATTTTAAGATAAGTTCCTTTTTATTTTTAGGATTCAAACTATATTCTGCTTTAAGAAGTTTTGAAATATTACATCTCTGAAGTATGATAGGTTTATTTTCAGACATTTTACTTTATGTTATATGTAACAGCTCAAGGGAAGGTGAACTGATACTGTTTTCAAACATTGTTTGCACTGAAAAATAATCTGCTTGGAAAAAAATCATATTGGCTCTTAAATTGAAGGCTTTCTTAAATCTTGGAGGCTCATGTTTCTTCTTTGGGGGATTTGGTTGGGGAGATTTTTACGGAAACAGGGAATAGATGTTCTCATCAGGTGGTTTTTAGCTTTGATTTTGTCATTAAGAAAATGCCATTGTGAACAGATAGCCAACAAGAAGGAATAAAGCATTAATAATCCCCCTTAGTACAGAACATGGTTTAAAATAGTTGTGCTTACAAAGTCCATTTTCATCGTAAGATTATGTCCATAAAATACATATCCAGACAAGTAGACCTTAAACATACTGAGAGTATCTGTAGCCCTTGTATTTCTAGTCAAGATACTCCTAAGCAGAACATGTCTGGTGGTATCAAAAGTAATTTATCTAGGAAAATAGGGTCAATTGAACAAACTAATAGATTTTACTTAGCTAATTTCCCAAGAGAATTTCTACCCTATATTCACTATCATCCTAAAGCTGAGCTCTGTTCATAAGAAGATAGAAAAACCCGAGTTAAAGGCTCTTCAAACACTTTCATGAATCCCTGCCCTTATTATGATGTCTGCCCTTTAGTTTTCATGGGTCTGTCTGGTGTCTTGTATGCATTTTTCATGATTTCGAGGCCCTTAATCTCAGTAAATATTACCAATAGCTATTTGAGTTTAGTGATCAATAATTAAATTTTTATATTGGGTGTTGATTTATAAAACAGAATCATAAATAGTCTTGATATTCTACAGCTTCCATCACATCATCCCTCTAACTTCATAGCAGTTTGAATGATGACCTTGACACAGAGAATCAGGAATGTGAATAATTATCTCTCCACAACATCAACATTAACTCTCCACCTTATTAACATTTGTATTCAAGTGTTTGTGACCACAGATTCAAACAGGGGTGTGTTTGATCTCAAGGACAATGCCCCATAACAATCATTCAAACTGCCTTTTAAAACTTCAGAGTTTGACACACCTATTTTACACATCGGAATGACAGTTACTAAGCATTTAATTTCTGTTCATAAGATTGATTGTACGTCTAGTCAGGACCTAATGGCAGAAACACATCTCAAATCTTGAGACACTCAGTATTGTAACTCCTACAAGATTTTCAAGTGCCCACCTCACATCTTTGACCACAGAATACTGATTTTTCACATCTCCCTCTTATTTATACTCCTTTCTAATGTTGCCTTTATTGTCTCTGTTTCACTATTTTAAAGCATTTCGCCAACACATTATTCTATTCTGGAGGACATCCCTAAAGACCTGTGTAGTGACTGCTGGCAGTCCTCGGCATCTATCCTTCCCTTCATTCTTAGTAACGATTCATATTTAGTTTGACAAATGTCCACTGAAGAATGATGATTGAATTTCCATGCTTCCCTTGCTGATAATTTGAGTCAAGTAATTAAGTTCAGGGTAATGATATCAAAGTGATGTGTGTGACTTTCAGGAAGTTTCTTTATAAAGCATCTGGTGCGTTCTTCTTTTGCTCTTCCTTATTCCTCGTGGATACAGAAGAGATGTAGGAGCTTAGGCAGATATAAATGTTTGGACCATGAGGTAACAGCTATATGAATGAGGGTGACATGATTAGAAGGAGTTGGGACTTTGATGCTAGTAGTATTGCTCTGCATTGCTGCACCCCTCACCATTAAACGCAAACTTCCGACTTGCTTTTCACCACTCTTCTGATTTGTTTAACACTTGCAATAATTTATTTTGACCTTGTTCAATTTCAACTAAGTCTTAAACATAAAGAATCATCCAAATAGCATGATTGGCATGATCTAATTTCTATCAAAAAATTCGCCGTATATATATCCCTTGAGTTAATTTGAGAATACATTTTTTTTGTGTTGAAGTTTTAATCATATCTAAAGGTAATTGGAACTGAATGATATCAAGTATTGACGCAGCAGCATCGATCAATTTATAATGTTCTAATGGACAAGTCATTTGTGTGAGGTGTCTTCTGATACTGTCCCATATCTGTGATAAGAGTGTTGGCTTGGCCAGCTACTACTGATTTCTTGCTATTAAAAAATAGATTGATCTTTTGAGTTATTTGAATACTTAGTCCACAAGTTCTGATCATCATGATGACTGCTGGGAGCATTTGACTGAAAACGGAACACAAAGGTAAGGATAAGCATGATGGAAATTTTACTCTACATTTTCCTGCAGAGCAGATTTGGTGTATTTGATTGCTTACATGTATATAAAATACTGTGCTCACGTTAAGTAAATTCTGTAAAATACAAAATGGTATCCCCTAATAATGCCATTTTATATACGTACATCAACTTAGCAATCAATTTTATATTTATATACATATACATTTTGAATTGACATAATTATGATTTTACCATCAAATTTGCTGAAGTGAGATTTTTTTCTCTCACATTCCAAAGGAACCTAGAAGTGAAAGAGAAAGGGGAAGAACAAATAGCATCACAGATGAATAAGCAGGCAGGATCATGGGGGGAGTGAATTTTAGGACTGGGCTGCTACTCTAATGTGCAGAGGAAGGAGTAAGCAATAAAGGGGATGAAGAGAAAGGCAGTGGAAAGATTAACATCAACTTTACAATTATATATATGATATCTCATTATATTACAATTATATATATATATATATATATTATACTTACATATATAGATTTTTATATATGTACAAATATATATACAATATATATATAATTATATATGTTATTATATATATAGTATATATTATATATATAATACATATATATAATTATAAAGTCGATGTGCATGCTTTGTTCATGAAATTTAGTTATATGCCATGTGGATGAATCAAAGCTAAGTGTATAAGTCATTGTGAGACACAGAAATCTCTCTCTTCGTTTTAAAATTTTCAGTATTTGTCCTCTGGAAATCAGCAGTGTGAGAATTTTCAATAGTAAAATTTCTGTGGGATTAAGAAATTAATAAACCACATTTAAGAAATGCTTTATGCTTTTTAAAGACTTCTGGATCTGTTTTTCTTTGTGACATAGCCTTTAATGAATAAGAATTGTACTTTTAACAATTTGCTGGATGTATGATAGAAATATATGTCATATATGTAGGTTTTATTTTATGTGAATTTATTTCATAATATATTATCTTCAAATGTTAATTTAAACTGCGTGCCATATATATATATATATATATATATATATATATATATGAAAATGGAAAAATAATTTATAATCTTGAATTAAATCACTGATTGTATCAAGTCAATAAATGAGTGAACTCAACAACAGAATTTAAGTAAATATATACTTGGTGTACAGCTAATAAAAATAATATTAATGCTTGTTTACTTATTTGCATTCAAACTAGTGGGTTCTTTTTGTTTGTTTCTTTTGGTTAGGCTTGAAATATCACAAGGAGTATATTTGTAACTTTATTATTATTTCATAAAATTATATGTCAGTCATTGGCATAATTAGAATATTTTAACTAAAATATATTGTGTAATTATAGAGCTCCAGCACTGTTGACCTCTCTGGTAAATTATATGTTGCTTTATTAAATACATACATGCAGAAATGTCATAAATCTATGGGTATATAAGAGTAAAAAAGCATTTCTTAAGGGATTTTCAGAAACCTAGAGATTCTTACATACAGCAGTTCAATTGTAAATTACTACCTTTTGAGAAAATAAAATGCAGATATCTGTTAAACTCAATAGGGTTTATATCCTATGACCTAGCCATCTAGATTGAGAATCTATCCTACAGAAATAAATGCACTGACACGTAAAGTTGAATATATGAGAATATTTTTGCAGCATCTTCTATGGTGGCAAAAGAGCAAAGCAAAATTGAGAGACGTCTTTCAATAGGAAATTGGCAGAATAAGTTTCGCATACTTACAATGGGAAATTTTGTAGTTATTAAGAATATAACTTAATCTGCATGTATTAACCTGAAGCTATTATTTACTATACACATTTAAGCAAAAATAGGAGTTTGCAAAGTAATGTATGAGGTACGATCCCATTTTCATCGAGTATTAGCTAACATTCTCCAACCATTCCTCCCATGGAACCACACTAAGGGATTTACACACATTACTTAATTTAATCCTCAAGTCAATCATTTCAATGATTTTAATGGTTGCCACTGAATAACTTAGGAAGCTGAGGCACAGGAAAGTTGAGTAATTTGCCCACAGTAACAGTAGTAATGAATGGTGAAGCCACTTCAATATTAGGATTTAGAGAGCTTTGGAAAGGATCTGGAGGTCACCTAAAGACAGTACTTTATTATATTTCCTAAGCCTCATGGTTTCTTTCTGATAAATAATTAAATGTCATGGGCTTTCAGCTTATTGATTTTATGATAACATTTGGCAAAGTCTCATTTTGATGCATAAAATATAGAAAAATCAAACTAAATAGAGGTACCTATTAGGTTTTCTGTACTTAGTTGAATATGCTAACAGTGATTACTTAACGGATATAAGGTGTTTTAAAAGGAAAAAAATAGTATACTTCTGGGTTCCATAACTGGCACTATCCTCAACAGAAATTTTTATCAATGATGTAAATGTTAGGGCTGCTCATACATGCTTCAGTTTTGCTCCCTCTGTGGAAATAATAAGATGGCGGTACCTCACCCTGCTTATGTTTCGATGAGGCTGTCTCATTTGTTTTGACCAATGGCGTTTTCACAAAGGGAACTTTTTCAAGATCCCTAAAGAGGCTCTTATGAGCTGTACTGGCCTAAGTCATGATGGAGTTTTCATCAGCTGTCTCCATAGGTTCATTAGGTCCCCTGTATTAGACACTGACTTTTTTTTTTCTAGATTTGGAGGTTGTTTATTACTGCTGGATGATATAGCCCATTCTAACTGATACAAATGGCAGAATAGAATGTTTCGTTTAGAAATATTGGGTTGTCGGAAAAGTCGTGATGTATTTTGTCTATGGTTTTCAAAGGTCATTTATTTATATAAAGAACAAAGATCAATCAATGATATATTGCCCGTTTTGTTCGATAACCTTTTGCCATCTTTCAGAGAGCTTCATAACTCCTCATTCATAGAAAGATCTGTCTTTATTTGCAACAAACTGAACAAGGTGCTGATTTACAGCATCATCTGAATTGAATGTTATACCACGCAAGGAGTTTTGAAGAGAGCTAAACAAGTGGAAGTCTGATGGCGCAAGGTCAGGTGAGTATGGTGGGTGTGGCAACACATCCCATCCAAGCCCCAATCATTTTTGATGGGTGATCAAACTTGTGTGTGGTTTCACGTTGTCATGATGGAACACAACTCCTTTACAATTAACAAGCTCTGGATGTTTCTGGATGATGGATTCGTTCAAACTGTCCAATTGCTGACAGTACACATTCGAATTGATTGTTTGGTTCCTTGGTAGGAGCTTGAAAAACACAACACCTTTAAAATCCCACCGCACTGAGAGCATAACCTTCCTGTGATGAATGTCTGTTTTAAATGTTGTTTGAGGTGAATCATCACATCAGGACCAAGACCGTTTGCACACCACATTGCTGTAAACAATCCACTTCTCATCACCAGTCATCAGTTGCTTCAAAAAAGGATCATTTTCCTCATGGTTAATAAGCATATTTCAGATGTTTATATGCACCATCAAATGAACTTCTTTGAGTTCATGCAGAATCCAAATATCGAGCTTGCTTACATATCCCAGCTTCTTCAGGTGGTCGTGAACACTTGAAAGATAGATGGTCAATGTTTCTACAATCTCTCGTGTCATGTAACATGGGTTTGACTCGACCAATGCCTTTATTTTGTCATCATCAACCTCAGTGGGCCTCCCTGACCGAGGCATGTCATTGAGATCAAAATCACCAGCTCTAATTTCGTGAACTATCAGTGACACTGACATTCTTATAGAGCATTGTAACCATAAATTTTATGAATCTTTCCACAGTCTTGACGCGCGTTCTTCCCTTTATGGAAGTAAAACAGTAAAATATGGCAAAAACTCACAGGTTGGTCTTCTATCTTCAACTTGTTGTAAAATCTCCAAAACTCAACCAAATAGCTCAATTTTTTTTAGAATGAAGCTAGAACTGTCAGCTGTCAAATGACATAGCAATAACATAGATGCGAATGACTCTAGTGCTTCCAAAAATGAACTACTGCCATCTGTTGCAAACATGCGTCATGGCTTTTCCGACAACCCAATATATGAAGATCCTTACCAGAGAAAACTAGATCATAAACCAAATGATAGAACCAAGATCTGAAATGAGGGATTTATGATATGGTTTTAATGAACTTGGTTAAGATGTACAGAAAGCTCTGTACTTGATGTTAAAAAAAAAACTTGCTTTAAATATTTCAATTGGAAATGATCTCTTTGGGATGTGTCAAATGAAAATGTCTTGGTGGAAATCCTAGGCTGTAACTATAAAGCTACAGTGCAGCATCCAGAATTAGACAAGTAAAGCCAAATAGATGACTTTATATGTAGATTTTTGTATCCATTTATAGGTTTAAAAACTTGAGAGTAACATTGTCAGATTGCAATCTTTACAAGAAAAGGGTTGTCCCGAGAAGGGGTTTCCTGAAAACCATTTAAAAAAATGGAAGACTTGGGAAGACCGAACATTTGAAAATGTCTGGGCATTCAGTGAAAATATAATTTTCATATTTGCAGTCTGTAGTGTCAAAGTGAATTTGATTTTGCATCCATTTAAGCATGATATTGAAGAAAACCAATGTGAAGCAAATGCATAAATTTTTAAAATAAAACTAAGAGAAAATAATACATAATCTATTTCTTGTCAAAGCATCACTTTATTATATTTTATTGGAAACTCATATTTATACTAAATCACTTGTTTGGGGAGTAAGAGACGGGTTTTCTGTTTGAGCTATAACCATGTTCCCCACAGAGAAGAGCTGAGAACAAAATCCTGCCACTCTGCCCAGACTTGACTAGATCAACACGTGTCCTGTGATTCTAGGGGCCACTAACTTTCTGAATGGGTCCTGAGTAGTTTAGTAGGAGAGATCTGCATATCAGGAAGGGTAGTTTTTTGGTGATGAATCAGAACCCTGATTGCAAATGCAGTGAAAGTGCTATATCTAGGTCTATATCTTTTTGTCTTATAACAATACCTGGCAAAATTTGTCATTTGTTGAACAACAGTGACTTCTGGGTAATTTGGATGTAAAATATAGAAGAGAGGTAGCAGCTTGTAGTAGGAACAGAAGCTGAAAATTGGATTAAGATGATACATTAAGCTTGAAACATGAGGCAGGAGACACTGTATATGGCTGGAAGTCTTGTCTTGAATGAAAAGATGGGATGGATTAGAAGAGGGAGGGTTATAGACAAGAGAGAGAAGTTAGATTGTTGTGACTGGTGTTCCAGAAGCAGAGACAGGGAATAGATAGCCATGATTTGATCATGATAGGGAACTAGGTTGGAAAGGAATTCTCATGATAGCTAAATTAGCCAGGTCCAAACGACATTGCTTTAATTAAACTAGAATAGGTCCTGATGAAAAAAAATAAATTGAGAAATAGAGAAAATGTGAAGACAATCTCCACAGACACTATCAACGCAGCGTCAATTTATGAATGTTTTTTCAGCACCAAGAGCTACCGTTTTTTCCTTAGGGTGGTTTGGTCTTCATCGGAGTTATCTATGAGATCATTGCTGTTCTTTATTTCCTATAGAATATACAGTAGTAAAAGCTATTTGTGTGACATACACATGCCTCCAATCCTTACAACCTCAACTAAGTTAACACAATTATCATTATGTCACTTGAAAGGTAACATTATCACAAACCTAACACAATTAGGAAGTATCAATAATGGGGTATAAATTATTATTAATACAGAGAATAATTAAAAAATCAAAGTTGAAACTATGTGAAGCATTATATTGGAGGGAAAACACTTTACGCCTAAAACATTTGTCTAGAGGAAATATTTTGCTGTCATCAGTACTCTAATATCTGAAAGAGTTAAAGTATGTTATCTTAAGACCTTCACTGACAAAGAAAAGCATGCAAAAAAATAATGTCAGTATTTATTGAAGAGTAGAAAAGGTCAGAAGCTTGTTCCTCTATTTCCATGTTCTGTAAGTCAAGAATTTGAGCTCAGGCATAACGTTTTAATTTTTTCTATTTCCCTGAGTATAGAGAGACAGTGTTTCAGGGTTTGAAAAGTCCTTTTTCTAGTACATCTCACAGCATCATAAAGAAATATGTTGCAATCATTGACCAAGTTAGTTGCTTGCTTAATGTCAGCAATTTTCTTTCTGAAACCAATTTTGCACTCAGCAACACAAGGAAATATTTAAGGTAGACTTTGTGCCCTTTGTGCTTGAAAAATGTATACTTCCTGGGATCTAAAAATAAAAAGCAACCATATTTATTGTCATGGGATTTGGAGAAGAAATAAGAAGACAACGAAATATAGGAAGTGTAGTTATCACTTGAATGTTCTTGTGCACTTCTTAAAGCTGCTTCCTTGTTTACTGAAAAATAAATTGTAGTATTTAAATAGAGATATCACCTCCTACTCTAATGTGTGAAAAATTAAGACATGCTACAGTAAACATTTTAAGAGAATTGATAACAGGAGAAATGCTGTCTTTATATTCTTGTCTTTATGGCTGGAGTACACATTTTAACTTATCAGTTCTGAAAAATATTTATGGTATACATAGCTGAGCGTTCATCAAAATTTTAAATGCATATATATATATATATATATCTGTATATGCATTATATATATATATGTTTTAGACAATCAAATTTCAAATCCACTTTCTCACTACTGAGTAAAAATTGTTAGGAGCCAAAAAACTTGTGAGCTGTACTATTTGAAGCATCTGAAGTAAATAAATTGACATCTTACATAGAAAGTCTTTTCTTCACTTAACTCATCTTAGGACAACTACTAATTGAAATAGAAGCATCGATGACAACAGTTACAGTAACTCAATGCTGAATATTTTTTTCTATATCATATACTGTGTTCAGCATTTCACATACATTATCCAATTGTGTACTGATAATAAACTTGCATAGTAAATTTTAGTATTCATACTTTATATATTTGAAGAAATTGAGATACAAAAAATTTAAATATTGCGGGGTTAAAAAGATAAGAAACACAAAAGCATGAATCAAATCCAGGTATCTCATGCTAAAGCACATGTATTTTCTGAATTAATTAATATTTTGCTATACAAAGGTGAACATGTATTCCATATTTTAACTATAATTGTATTATAGGCACTGATTCTTGTGACTAATAATGCAGTAAAATCTATCTAGACCATGTAGCAATTACCTGGAGAAACGCCTACATTTTAGTCCTTCAAAGATGGCAGAAGGGTTTCTTTGAGAAGAATGGAATTCAGACATTGTGAGTAGAAATATGTGTTTAATATACCGTTATTTAAGAACAAGTGTATGCAATGATAACTACCAGTTTTAATCTAAAAATATAATAGGGATACTCTGACTTTTTCAATATCATTTGAACATCTTTGACTTTTTCAATATCACTTGAACATCTTGCTGGCAACAGTCGCTCAGGCTACTTTCTCACCATCTTATCGTCAGTACTGTACTCGCTGCCCCTACAGCACTCTGGGTCCACCATTTTGCCCGAATTTCCTGAACGACCTTTCAATTCATCCACCACATTGCCTGGCCCCCAGCATCCTACCCCTCCTCCAAATAGTTGAAGGCGCTATTTTTCTTTTACATTTTATTATCAAGCTTAATATTTCCTTTTAAAATATTATGTTAAGGCCATGCCAATGCTATGGTGCAAAGAATTATGCAATATGTGATATATGTCTTTTTCAACTATCTTCCCTAAAATTTAAATCAAGTGTTTTTCTTAACAAATTACCATGGATCAAAGTAGTCTCTATATTATATTTTGATTGGGAAACCTCACTGACTATGATTCTATTTAACTAGTAAAGCAACTTGTCTATAGATTCAGTAATATTTTCAACAGTTATAGCCCAAACTTTGTCATTATATATTACTTATAGAACTCTCCATGTGTTGTTGTTTTATATATGTTATGAAATTTTTTCTTTAAGCCAAAAGTCTAATGTGAAGATCAAATAACCCCTGTAGAGAGCCAAAGGAACATTGTGTAGGTAAGCCAAATCCAGATGGTCCACTTGAAAAAGAATAAAATGTTCCAATTAATTAAAAAAATTACACTTTAAGCAACTCCCAGCATGTGCAATTCATATCAAGACTATTTTAATTAATTTCATTTGAGTTTAACACTTTTAAATTTAATAAAAACAAGAAATTTTCTCTTATGTATATTTTTTTGTTTAATAAATTATTTTTTCTTTAATAATTGAATAATCATACTGTGATGAATTTTCATTTGAACACTGATATTTTCTATAAGTGGTCTGTTAGTGCTTTTAAAATTTCCTTGTAAACCTGAGGACATACTTATGACTTAACAGTCATAAGTATGTTCTGTGACTTTAAGCAAAACAACGTACACAAGAATTAAGTTCCTAAGTATCTCATCAATGTTATAATGGAATGAGTTTGAATGAGGCAATGTTATTTGAGGACCTGCTATAATATTTATTTATTTATTTTTCCTTTATTTCAAACTCCCAGTGGAAAGTTTGGTTACATAAAATGTATTTTGTAGGGTTATACTCTGGAGCATAAATCAATTGCACAATTGCCTCATATCGATTCAAGGGTCAGCAGCTTTTTGTACCCCTGGGTATGGTGAATTAAATGCAAGAAGCATGTGAATATGAGAGTTGAAAAGTTGGGAGGTGACCTGCCTCGATATTCTTTACTGGGCCACTGAGCCCATCCTCAGCTGCTTAAGTGTTGGCTGATATCAGCTACTCCAGGGAACTGCCCTTGTCTGATGAAAGCATGTACTTAATATTGGGTTGTCGAAAAAGTCATGACGTCTTTTTTCTATGTTTTTCATTGCAAATGAAATGTGAATTCCTCTTAAGCTCTGCTTCTAGGAAACTCAACCTAGGAGGCTCAAATTAAGAAACAATAAGCAACATTTTTTTTTTTCTGAAATTCCTATCCTTTTTTCTTTTCTCTGCTCTCAATATATGGGATGTGGTTGCGGGGAGGGGGGCAGGTGCTTGTTTGTTTGTTTTTCCTTCTCTGGTACTACAGTTTTGTTTAGTTTCTCTTTTCCTCTCTCAGCTAACATTCACTGCCACCTATCATCTGCCAGGAACTATTTTATTTAATCCACACAGTGACTTTGGCAGATAGGCATCATTATCATACCTTTATTTGTTTTCAATGATAGAAATATTTGCCTGAGGTCATGTACTTAGTAAATGGTAGGGCTGATATTTGAATCTGGACAATGTGACTTTAGAGGGTAACCAAGCTCTGAACTGCTCAAGAACACTGCTTCCTTTTGTAATTGAGGGATCCTGGTGTTGGTGCACAGCTGGACTTATCACCTGCTCCTTGTAGTCCTTTTAGATGCTGATCAAATGTCCATTTCAAATCTCCAGTCACAGGGCAGTTTGGCAAATTATAATTCTATATAGGGAGAGGATATGTACAAATATATTTTAGACTTCTATGTAATTTAATGACGTTTATCTAGCCATGCAATGTTGGGAGAATTCTTTTGCAGAGGCACTGTGGAAATCCCCTAAGGATTTAAACAAAAAGCAAAAGAAAAAATGGAGATGATAGGAGTTCTGTTAGATACTTATTCTGTCCTTTATACCTACATTTGGACTCAGTGAAACTCTGCAAATCTGTAGTAGGCTTTGCTTCAATTGACGCTGCCACGATTCCATGCTTATGGGCTTCTCTAATCTATGGCGGGTTCTAATTCAACCAGTCCAAAAAATCATCCTAAGTGGGGACCATCTAGTAAACTCTATACTGTCTCTGTTTTTTGTTTTTTGTTTTTTCCCCTTAAGATTCATGTTAGTTTTCTCTATCCAAAAGTAAGGATTTAACCTCCTGATATTTACTTTCATTTGCAATAATGGTCTTTTCTTTAGAAAATGTATGTAGTTACTAATGTTTCATCTTTATTTATTCCCAAGTGTGTTATTTACAATCTCAGAGACCTCTGGCACTGTTTCCATGCTTATACTCAAATTTTAATTTATTTTTTATTTTATTCATCTTGAAGTCTCTACATTTTTAGTATATAAATTACACAATTTTTGTATGTATCTGCATTCTCTTGGCTGTTTAATATACATGGAAAAGCACAGGGACAAATCCCAGTATTTTTACTTATAACAGCATATTACTTGGCAAGTTCTCCAATTTTTTGGTGTTAATTTGAGGGCAATAATTAACAAATAAAATAGAAAAAATAATATGTTCAAAAGTTAAATTTTTAAATGTCTTTACTGGGCTTTTATTGGAAAGAATACAAGTTTAAATGAAGACTATAACTTGTACCTGGAATACCTAAATTTTTCTTGTCCCAAATTGTGTTTGGAATATTTTTATGAAATTTATTGTACAATCTCTTTAATGAGTGTTCTTCTTTGCAGCATGTCATAATTTTTAGAGGCCATTATGATTTTCTCATGTCATTTCAATCACTTATTCGCACATAACAAATCTCTGTTATTTGTATAATTTGGTGAAATGAAGATATTATAATTAAAATGAGGATATTAAACTTAGTTTCTTAGGAAAGATGGATATCATTTCTCTTGAATGAGTTTGTGTGTCTAAATATTTTTATTATAAAATAATTATTTTTATAATAGGCATTAATATCCAATAACAATGATCATTGGTTGTTTTTGACATTCAAATGCATAGGACTTCTTTCTTTAATAGAAATGGTCAGATAGTAGCCATTGGTTTGATAATTTCAAACAGAAATATACAGTTCTTTGATATTAAAACCAATAAAACAAAAATTATGAAGAGATGCAGAAAGCACAAAATTACTTGGTTGGGGTTATCAAAAAGTGTTAAAGTGTAATAAATAAAACTAATGTCTATACATTACATGTTTTTACATATATCCATATATTTTTGTGTGTGTATATATATATAAGTATGTGTATATATGAATATATGCATTTTCCCTAAATTCCTCTTCTTTTATTTCTTCTATAATATAATGTTGAGAGGAAAACATTCTTAATAAACCTATGCTTGTAAGTAAAAACAGGGTTATAATTATTCCATATATTACTTTTTGTTTTGCATTAGAGTAACTGAAAGACTCTTCAAATGGAATAAATTATTCCCTGAATGTGTCAGAATAATTTATTTAGAAGTTTTCATGTAAGATACTCTGGGGAATTCAGGTTTGCTGTTCTATGACCATTCGGTTGTCAGTTAGATGTCATATCAAAATAAATTATTTGAGAGAGATTGTATGGGCTATATGAAACTATGGAATCATTATATTTAAGGTTGTAAAATTATTCATAAATGGCCAGCTGGTAAGTAAAATCACTTTATAGGAAACCTTTTTTTTTCACCCTCAAATTAGATACCGATTTGATGGGGGCAAGTTCTGTATGTTTGTAAGAATAAGAGAAATTCCATTCCAAAATAACGTTGAATTCATGACAAAGATCAGGCTTTCCCCAGACTGAGTTTGCTGTTAAATAGACTAGGTCCTGTACTTTGTTTCATCTGAACTCTATATAAGGAGATAGAGATGTTGTTGATGTAAGGTCCACTGGGACTCTGGATCCTCAAAGGTAATAAGGAATTAGAATGCAGATAAAATGAATTTTAAACAGTTAAGCCTTTGGTATATGTGTAAGTTTTTATATTGCTGCACTAATGAATTAGCACAAATGTGGCAGTTTAAAAAGCACACACATGCACGTATGATAGTTCTATAGATTAGAAGTTTGACTTGGATCTCGTTGGTCTAAAAATGCAAACTAGGTAGAGCTATGTTCCTTTCTGGAGGCTATAAAGGGGAATTTACCTCCTTGAACTTTCCAGCTTCTGGAGGCAACCGCCATTCCTCAGTGTAGAACCTTCCTCTAGCAAAGCTGCATCTCTCTGACCGTTCTTCCATCGTCACATCTCCCTCTCTGACTATAGACAGGAAAGGTTGTTTGCCAAAGGATGTAGGTGATTAGGTGGGGCCCATCTGAGTAATCTAGGACAATCTTCCCATCTCAAGGTACTCTATCACATCTGCAAGTCCCTTTGGGTATGTAAGATTACATATCCATAGGTTCTAGGGGTATCAACACAGACATCTTCTGTCTACCAGAATGTGTAATGTCAGTAATATTAATCACAGATTTCATAATGAGAGTTTTCCCAATAATGATTTTTAAAAACATGACGTTTTCTGAAAGAGTGAAGTCACAAACATTATTTAATTATAGTTAGAAAATCTGGGTGTGAGTCTGAACATGGTAGCCATATAGTAGATACAGCTGTGGCAGCCATTGAACAGGAAACTCAGCAGCAGCTATTGGGAGGTGCACGCCTTCACCATGAGCAGTCTGCGTGAATCTCTAAGAGTATATTTCAGTATTCCAAAATAGAAAACTTCTGTATAAAATATGTAAAAATCCCTATTTCTGGGCAATAATCATCTATGGTAAATAAAACTCACTCCAGTGGTCATAAATACTATGTGATGATATAGTCAAACTTTACATTTTTGATTTAAATAGGCAATAGAAGTATAGTAGAAGAAAGAGGTTTAAAAAGTGAGCAAAACCTGGGACCTAATTTCAAATTTGCCACTTCTAAAATTTAGCTACCTTAATTCAGAATTGACTCAGAATGAGTTCCCCAGGCTAAAGCTGTTACTACTTTATGCAAACAATTAAGGGAGAAAAGGCATAAAAAGTGACTAAGACCATATAGGTGTTGCATATTTTGTGTCCTCTCTCAATTCCCTCTTCACCAGTTTCTGCTAACTGTTTTCCTTTTATTTTTAATTTATTATTAAGCACTTTCCTACACAACATATAATTTATAGTAAAATCTATATGCGAAAAGTATATCTTAAATTGATATTGGTATTTAGAATCCAGCTAGTTCTAACTGTGTAAATAAATCATCCACTTTTCTGTAACTCTTTAAACTTTATCATACAAACTTCTTTCCTATAATATAATTACAGGTGGAGTGAGGGAGGGATCAGTTAAACATATTGTATTAGATGTGTAATTGCATTATTTTTTTCTGCATTTGAAAGCACAGAGCGATTAAAAAATTGATCACACTGCAAATACTAAAATTTATTTTTCTGTTTATTATGAAAAATAATCATGTAAAATTTAGAGAAATCAAATTCCTCATTGTATAATAAGCCATCACAATAAGCAGGCGGAGAGCCACAATAACCTTGTGGAAAAATTTAAATGCTAGAGGAATTAAAAGTCCATTGAAATATCAAAATGCAAAGGGTAACTTAAAATTGTTTGGCTTTATTATCACACATTTGACAGTAATTTAATGTATAGATATATTAATCCTTTATTTTTTCTCTTAATGGTCATTTAGGAGCCATATTGTTATTATGACTTAATATTTTAGCCCACTGTATCATATCAGTCTAAAAAGACAGAATCAGGACTTGTAGCTTCCTTAATGATTTGACGATTAAATGAAAACCCACCATGTTCCTATGTTTAGCAAAATTTGGGGAGATTTAAAAAAAAACCTCCTATGAATAATTCACAGTTTCTCTCTTTTCCAATCCAGTTAGAGTGATTTAGTTAATGCTCTACTGATTTGTTATTTTTGAACTAATTTTCTACTGGAAAATTCTGTCAATAGAGTTCTTAAAAGGATTTGTATTAAGCCTGTCACAGATACTCTGATATAAAAATCATGTCTGGGTAAACATGTATGTTCTATGTACTTAAAATCAACAGCTATTATAAACATACCCAGCTGTGTAATCCAATTTGCTATTCTCTTTGGAGCTGATATCAAGGTCAAAAGGTACTTGGCAATATGGTTCGGGAATAGGGTTATTTGTATGTTATTTATTCTCCAGAAGTGGTGTGATATCTGCAGAAAGGTTGTATTAATATCCCCTTGAAACTGCTTTGATCAAAAAGTGACTGCTTTCTGTTCTCATTTCCTGTTGTCTGATACTATGTACAGGCAGAATCAATCCATTACAGAGCCAGTTATAGGACCAATCATTCATTTGTTTGGCTTTTCTCCTCTTTAGTCATTATCTTGGATGATAGCCAAGCTATATTTTGTAATTTTAAAGAAATGCTCTAATTGTAATGTCACAAACACTTTCAATTATTCTCCTGACGTCTGCATTAGGTAGATAAAAAGAGTTACTAACAGCTATAAAGGATAACCAGGAAGTATATGATCATACCAGTGTGCTAGGTGTCATGTCATTACAAAATGTTCACTTAAATTGATGAGCGTTATTCAGGCACATAGCCACATAACCAGTGGTTTTCAACTGTCAATCAGAGTACCCTGACTCAGAGTACCCTGACAACCTTTTTTTTTTTTT
>NW_017732701.1:126318-134984 GCF_001890085.2 Hipposideros armiger | reverse complement strand
CTCTCTCTCTCTCTCTCTCTCTCTCTCTCTCTCTCTCTCTCTCTCTCTCTCTCTCTCTCTCTCTCTCTTGCTCATTCTCCCTCCCCCTCTCCTCCATTTCTCACACTTCGTAGATGTGCAGCCAAGGTTGAGATTGGATCAAGGTCAGAATGCACCAGGAGATAGAGTGAATTATCAGTGCCCACAAAATGTCAGTGGCTGATTGATTTAATTGAAAACTGGTTCCTGGCATTTTAACTGATTTTCCTCTAAAGGTGTAAGGCAGAGTTAACATATTGAGATAAGGACAAAGAGGGAGCATTTATTGAATCCAATTAACAGCAAGAGATAAAAATAAGTACTGTCCACTGGACTATGATCTTTATGAAAGGAGGGCTGATGCCTATTTTATAACATTTAGAGACATTTTGAGCGATTGAATAAATGAATAAATAAACAAACAAATATTTCTTTTCTCTCATCCCAGCTTCAATTTGTTGTGATGAATTAGAAAGAAAAAAAAACTTGTTATGCCTTCTGTTTCCAAAAATATATTTAAAATGACATCTAGCAAATTCCAATTTCACATAACTACTCTTTCAAATGGATAAAGGAAGACTTTCATAATACATAACTGGCAAAAACTCTATACTTAACACAAAACTTACTACTGGTACCTTATATTATTTATACCAAATGACATTTTCATAATATAATAAAACTAGCTTATGTTCTAGTTCAGACATGCAATTGAAATTTTTATACCTGAATCTAATGTATATTTCTGTGAAATACTTCTGTATCAGAAATTTCGTAAACAAGAGTAGAAATGATTTAAAGTAGAGAATGATTTGTGGAAAGCATTTAAACTTTGAACAGAGAAAATTGAATTCTAATACTTCGTCAAAAATTATAAGTTGGACTGTATACATTTTATAAGCTTTCTAAATTCCAGTCATCTCTAAAGTAGGGGAAATATTACACAGCTGCATGTGACACTCAAAGGATTAAAAATCATGAAACAAAGCAACTAGGTTTGGAGGGACAAGAGTCATTTCAGAGGGACCAGTTAGGAACTTTGGGGATAGACAGATTGGGGGATGGGTTATGAAAATGTGAACTATTGGGGCAAATGGTGAGAAGATATCACAGATGTACTTTAGAAGCAGAGAAGAAAAGGAAGGCTGAGGTGCTCTCGTTAACATTTGGGGATTAGAAGTGCTCTGTGAACTAGCTTTGTTCCCTGTTTCTTGATCATTCCTGAGGAAACAAAACAAAAACAAATGCCGTTCACATTTTCTCACTTTTCAAAAGAAAGATTTTGTTTATTTTTGATCATCGACAATGTTATACTCGCATGTCAATGATTTTTCAATAAAAATAAAGAACAATTTTAGGGAAAAATTGTGGCTGAAGTAACACTTCAGTGTAAATGAGTTTAATGTTTATTTTCCTAGTAAAAATGTGACACGTGCTTCTATGCCCTGCTCCGATGAAGGAAATAAATGCCTAGAATTAAGCACTTGGAAAGAAAGACAGGTGAGCGCTGAAAGGAAAACAGAATCTAGACCTTGGTAGCTGGTGGAGAAGCCACGGCTTTAGCTAGACTCACATCTAGAAAGAGCCAGGGTTAGGGGGGTTGTCGCTTTGTGAGGGGTGACAAGGATAACTATTGCATTGTTTTGTACACCTGAAACTAATAATAATAGAAAAATAAAAATAAAATAAATAAAAAATAGCTAGGGTTAGAGAACTGCGCATTGACTGGCGAAAGGACTGTGGTTTGTTTTCCAAATTCTCCCTATTAACCACCACCACCAGCATCACCACAATGCAGAACAACGAGGACCACACAGCAGCAACCATGACGACATGCAGCATGGATGAGGCACTTGCCTCTGCAGGCGCAGGAGATGTCTGGAAGCCTGTCTCATCCATACATGTCCAGGGAATCTAGGAGCCTTAATGGGTAAGAACAAGATCCTTGCTTGCAAAATTGTGACCTTTTTTATATTATCAGAAGCCATACTTTTCAAGAAATATCATCATATCAAATATGTTTCAAAAAACCCCCAAAAACTATAGAATACCCAAGAAATGCTTATATAACTGAAAAAGATCTATAACCAGCCTGTGTGTCTAAGAAAAAAGCATTTCCTGGGACTATTTACTCCATAAAAACACAGAGAACCCTCCATGAAAAGCGCTGTTTCAAAAAATTCAAGACCACCCTGTAAAATTTTCATTGCTCCTTATTCTAACTGGTGGTGAAAGGCGGGATTAATGAAATTTAAATCTTAGCATTTTCCCCAAAGCACCAGTGGTTAATCTTTAATAAGTAGCCTTTCTATTAGTTATATACTTTCTTAATTTGACTGAAACTGATCATGTCTCCTTAGAATTTACTTTGGCATTTAAAGGGTTTGACTCACGATGAATATGTAATCCACAGAAGATTAAAGATGGGCAAAGATATCTCAATTATACAATACATCTTAGAAGTCTAACATAATTACAGCACCATACAGGCACTATTTTCCTTTGTATGGAAACAATTTCTGGGTTGAAAGCACTATTGTGAATGTGCATCCGGTGCATCTATCCTTCCATCATTGATCCATCTATCACTGATGGATAAATACTAGGTGCTGACTGTGCGTGGATAGCCCTTGTCAGCAAGCTCAGTCCATCATCTGTTCACACGGCATTGGGTAGTTTCTTCAGTGACATTGACAGGGGGCTTTCACTGGCTGTCAGAGTAGGATGCTCAGTCCATTAAAGATTGAATAAAGAAGTGAGAGTTTATTCCTCATCCAAAACTATCTTCTTCAAAATTAATGTATGTAAAATGGATTCCTGTTGATCTCTCCATTGGGAGCATGGGTGTCTTGACTAACTTGCCAGATACCACAAAAGTTCTTTGCTTTCATACTCCTGCCCATCTCCTAGTGATCTTGCATTTCTAACTAAGGGAAAGCAAGAACCCTTGAGGACCTTATTTGGAGTACTGGTTGTTCATTGTAACATGGGCTCCAGGCCTACGTGATATTTTCCCCATCAATAACCCAAAAGTTAGATCCATAAACTCCCTGGGCCTTTACTCTGATTTCACTTTCTAAACCAGATATGGCTTCTTACCAATTATCAGCCAAGGTATGACATCGCACGATATCCAAATCCTTGGAGAACACACAGCCACCCATCTTTTCATCCTGACATTATACTTTGCTGACATAGTTTTTTTTTTTTCTGTCTCCTTTATCATGTTGCTCCTCCCCATTTCTGTAACCAGGCAACATGGCATTTATTGCTAGTGTAGGAATATAATAGGTGTTATGGGTTGAATCTTGTCCTCTAAAAATTCATATGTTGAAACCCTCACACCCTGTATCTCAGAATATGGCATCAGTTGGAGATAGAGTTCTGGTGGCAATCCAGTGTGATAAGGTCCTTAGGGTGGTCTCTAATGCAATCTGACTGGTGTCCTTAAAAAAGGGAGTAATCTGGAAACTGACATCCATAGTGAGAATGCCAGGTAAAGATGGAGGCAGAGACTATGGCAAAGCTTCTACAAGCCAGTGGTCACCAAAATTTGCCAGCAAACCACCAGAAGCAAGAGGAGCGCATAGACCAGATTCTTCTTTGCAGCCCTCAGAAGAAACCAATCCCGCTAATACCCTGATCACATGTTTCTAGTATCCAGAGCTGTGAGACAATGGATTGTTTTTTGAGCCACACACTTTGTGGTAGTCTGTTATGGCAGTCCTAGCAAACAGATGCATTAGGTAATATAATTCCTTTGGGATATATAACTGATAGCACTATAAATGTGAAAAAGGCAATATATTCATTTACTTGTATTTTTTTCTTTAGGGTATGGTCTACCTGAAAATATTGTTAGAGTTCTACAGATTTTCAGTTAGTGAAATTCTTTGAGTCTTTTAAAATTTAATTGTATATAAATAGATTTTCTTTTCTTTTTTAACCACCCATTCAAAATGGAGACTTTCTAATCCCCATAGGGACTTACTAGGACACCAAATAAAGTTGTCCATCATGACAAATGTTTGACAAGATTTTTATCAAAAAATGTAAAAATCTGCAGATAACATCTCTAATGGTCTGGCGTATTTCTCATACAAATATCTCTCAATAGCTAATCATTTTTAATAAGTTCATTCTTAATGTCTTGGGCTGTGATGATAAACTTAGAATTAATATTTCTACATTCTTAAATGAAACGCAAATTGATGCTCTTAAATCTTCCTTGCCTCTTGAAGGACCCAAACTTTTCATTAGTCACTCCCAGGGTAATGGGATAGTATTCATTAGAAAAATCCAGGGCATATCATAGCTGTCTCAGACATAAAGCTTGCTAATGTCCCTAATGATATTCATCAATTCCTGATATATTCCACCAATCCCAGAATAAAGATTATATTTTTTCCTTCTGCAGAGAAATTTTTATTCCTTCTTCCATTCCATTCAGGTCTGTGTATCTCAAATAGACTTCCCTCACATCTTCAATTTTCGTCTGGGTCAGAGCAATTGGCTAACAATTTCTTTGGCTGTAGCTTGAAAGGGGAAAATGTGCCCTCAATACTTGGCTGAGGGTGTGCTGGTGCACTAAGCATAAAATCAAATGGCAGGGCATCAGTACTTGTGTGTTACACGACACCCAATAATGGATGTTGACACTTTGTTCTACTGGATTTATGTCCCAGCTGTGCTCTGTGGAATCCAGTTTAACACTTGCAGACACCTATGGGATCTATTATCTGACCACAAATCAAAGGGCACTTCAGATAGACATATCCCATTTGTTTATTCCTGATAACCCAGATCAACCAAATCTAATACATGAATAGACTATCAGATCTAACTAATTCCTTTTATATTTTATTGCTTAGGATCTCCCAGACAATGCTGAAAGAAATAGTAATATTAGGTAAGTTAATCTTATTCTTTAATGGAAAAACTTATATTATTTCACTTCTATAGAGGTGTAAGTTGTAGCAGATGCCAATTTTCAAGTTAAAAATATTTCCTGCTATCGTTCTCATCCTAGGGATTTTTATACAAAAATCTGCATGGAATTTTATCAAAGCATTTCTATGTCAGCTGAATTGATTTTTTTTTCTTTTAATTGGTTGAAGTGGTAAAGTACATTATTTCCTGGGCTAGCTAGAAAGATCTTAAGAGTAATTTAAGTGTTCTACACATTTTGAGAGTAAAGATTTATACAATGCTGCATTTTTTTAAATGAATTATTCTCTAAGGTACTGCAAGAAATGCAAGCAAAATATTTGAATTGACTTTTGATTATTTTTTATCTTCTAGAATGTTTTCCTTTGAACATATCCCAAGTCTCAAAAATCCATATGCTTACATAGGAAAATAAGCTTATTAATATATAATACATATGTACACATTCATGTACATATATGTATACATTTATTACATATAAAAATATATACATATTCATATATGTATATATGTTCTTATATACACATTATGTATGCATATACAGGTGAACAATATGTATATACATACATATTTATATGTATACAATATGTATAGAATTTATCAACTGGGAATTACCTTCAGGCAAATACTTCTGAAAAAAATATACTGTATACTAACTAGAGTATAGGCTTAGAACTGGACAACTTCTAATGTTGGCTTTATTTTTACTACTACTGATGTAATCTTAGGCAAATTATTTAATTTTCTGAACCTCTTTGCTACATCTATAATTGGGGAGACTTATATCTATGGCATATATTGGTTGTGATGTTCAAATGTTTGTATAGTAAGTAGTATAGAACCATACATACAAAAAATGATAAAAAATGCTGTTATTATTTTCTTTAAAAATGATGCATTGTATATATTTGATATAAAAAGTTTTATGAGGTAAGATCAAATTGACTAGAGTAGCTCAAGGATTGGGTTGTGTAGATATTTTTCTCAGTTTTGTCTTTTATAGACATAGTTATTTATTTAACATTCATAAAAATTTGTACAATGGGAAAATTAATATCATCCTTGACAACATCATAGAAGTCAAATGCAAATGAATTATATCATGTCTAAAGCAACACTTTGAACTCCAGGATTTCAATAAAATATAAATGTTTAAAAAGCAAATATTCAAACCTTATGGTTTCAAGTTTTTATCATTGTAAGAAAAACTTACAATGTAAAGACTCATTCAGATTTTAAAGTATATGAGTCAATAATAATTGTATTAATTTTTATCTTAGAGATAATTATTTTATATATGTTCGTATGTCATTATCTATACATAGGGTAACAGGGCACCAGATGGAAACAGAATAGAATTTACATGAGTATTATTATTCTTGTTATTTTATGGGAGACTTGCAATTAAAAATCTATTAAATGTTTTCTATTTATACTCTAGGTTTCTATAACAAAATACCACAGACTAGGTGGTTTAAACAACAAAACTGTATCTTATAGTTTTGGAGGCCGGGATTCTGAAGTCAGGGTGTTAGCAGGTTTAGTTTCTTCTGAACTTTCTCCTCAGCTGTACAAGGCCACTTTCTTGCTGTGTCTTCACATGATTGTTTCCCTGTGTGCACACATGTTTGAAGCCTCTGTGTCCTCATCTCCTCTTCTTATAGAACACAAGACACATTAGATCAGGGCCCACTTCACCAGTTTCATTTTAATTTCATTACCTCTTTCAAGGCCTTGTCACCAAATATGGTCACATTCTAAGGTAAGGGGCCAGGGCTCCAACAAATGGATCTGGGGTCAAGGGAAGTTGGGGGACTCAGATCAGCCCTTAGGACATTGTTTCTTTTCTAGCAGCAGAAAAACAGCAGAATGGTACTATATTTATTCCAGTGTAAAATAATTTACTTATTCCTGTGTGTGCCTATTAGTGGGCACCTACATGTATGCACATATAAAAACAAAAGCTTTATGGCCACCATCTACATCTCTGAACATGATCACATGTGCCTTTGTGTACTTTTAAGAAGATTACCTTCCAAAGAGTTAGAATAGTTTTGTTGCTTTGATATGGATTTAGTTATACCAGACTACCAGTGGCCCACACTGTTGTCACTTAGGATGGGTTATTTCAGACTCTATTCAGTTCTGTGATATTCTCTCCCAGACATCAAGGTCCAGTAATCCCAGCAGATAGGAGAGAGGGTGTGACACAGAAGTGAAAGGATATTTGTGTTCCTCCCCACCTTTAGAGTTATGAACAAGCTTTGAATTTGAGAGAAGAGGATTTTCTTCCTCCTTTTATTTTTTTAAAACAGTTTACTGAAGGATAATTGAGAAAAAAGAAACACTGGACATATGTCATTGTATATAATATGATGAGTTTGGAGTTATGCATACACCTGTAAAATGATTGCCATAATCAGAGTAATACACAAGATCCCCATTTTATAATAAATATAAGAACACACATAGGCTGGGAGTGATGGGATGGATAAGACATTCCATGCAAATGGTAAATGAGAAAGGACAGGTATGTTTATATCAGACAAAATAGAGTTTAAGTAAAAACTGTCACTGGAGACAAAGAAGGTCCTTAAATAATGATTGAAAAGGATCTCCTCATTATTGCAGCTTTGGGAATCAGGAATTATATGGACCAAGGTCTCAGAGTTAAGACAAGCCAAAAAATATTTAGGTGGATTGTTATCAAATGGACCCTCCACATATGAAAACTTCCAGGGATCCTGATATTTGTCTTGGACCTTTGAGCCCTGGGAGAAATCACTTTTGTTACAGGGGAATTCACCTTCTGCATTGTACTTTGCATATTTCGTAAACTCCCAGAAATGTTTTGGTAAAAATTGCAGAACTAAGTTCTGATTAGTGACAAGAGTCAGTTGTGTCCAATTCTGGTGAAAAGCTGGGACAGGGCAAAGCAGCACAAAGTATGAATATATGTGTGTTTCCCCGCCCCTCCCAAGTGTTAAGGCAACAACAAAATAAGACTTATTGCCAGAGGAAACAAGCAAACGCCTGGATAGATGTTATGATCGAGCAAATATCATGGAGAAAACCTTAAAAATGCCTTGAATTTAGTTTAAAAAAATTGCTAATTGATTATTAGCTCAAGTGTTTTGTAGTTAGGTACTAAAGTATATATCTAAAATATATATCAAGGTGAGATTTGCAGATAAACCAATACCTGGAAAATAATATTTTTTTAGATATACTTTTAATATTTCCCCAAGGGAGATAAGGGGAAGAGAAAATAGGAAACAGTCTAGCACATGGAATTTTCTATATGAAATCTACTAAGCACATTTATACATGTATGTCTACCAGAAACCACTGTGTCTTTCTCTACATCTCTGTCTCTCTGTTTGTCTCTCTGTCTGTGTTTGTCTCTCTAACACTATGAACTCCCAACTAATTTTATAAATATACCTAATGTTTATTATCATATCCTAAAAGTAAACACACCATTAAGTATACAACTCAGCTTGCCATCCGTCTCCATGGCCAGACCCTTCTCCCATCCTAACAAAGAGGAGAGAGAGAGAGAGAGAGAGAGAGAGAGAGAGAGAGAGAGAGAGAGAGAGAGAGAGAGAGGAACCCATCAATTGTAGCAAATATCATAACAATCTGAAATATAAGTATGTCTCAGAAATAGAACTAGTCCATACTTTACTAAAATATATCCC
>NW_017732701.1:123259-125158 GCF_001890085.2 Hipposideros armiger | reverse complement strand
TTTTTTTTCTTCTTTGAAATTGGCTCTGAGATGGCCAATGTCCAATCTAATTGTGTGATAATAAGTGTTAATGACACTATTATTAGATGATAACTGGGCTTCATTAACATGTCTCATCACAAGCTCTTATGGAAGGTTGTGAAGGAAAGACCTTGGGCATTCCAGATTCTATTTGAATATCACAGTTATGGATCAATAGCCGGGGGGGGGGGGGGGGGGGAAGAACATATCAGACACATCCTTAAGCTTTTTTCCCAGGCTTTGCTTCGCCAAGCCTAAGCATCCATCAATCCTTTCCTGAAATGTAACACGTAATTTCAACATAATGTCATATAATGATAAATAACATGTAAGATCACCTGAACTGCAATTATTGATATACTATGGTAGAAGTATACAGACTCTGTGTATAATACATTACCAGTTTGATTATTCATAAGCAGGTTCAAGTTGTTTGATAGAGAAAACATGAAGGTTTTGTACATTTTCAAACTGGATTCAGCTACACCAGTATTAATATTTAAAGGGGTATTATCAAGTTATCAATCAGATGTCATCTCAATTCTTGATTCATCCAGGCTATTTCTTATAGTTTCTATTTGAAGTGCGTATGTGTGTGTGTGTGTGTGTGTGTGTGTGTGTTTGTATGTGTTAAATATATGTTAGATTAACAACTACATATCTGAAAATAAGATTAAACAAAATCATTATGTTTATGATGAATAATTACTCTTATTAATATTACCTAAGTTAAACTACATAGGAAAGACATATCTGCCCCCAAATTTTACAACATAGGAGTTTTGAGAAATAAAGCTTTGATATACAAATGGGATACCTTTTTCTCTGGGGAAAAATACACTTTGTTGAATAGGCAACTCTAACTGAACCCCCAAACACGTCACAAGGTCTCTGCTTAGATAAGACGTTAAATAGAATATGTCATTATATTTTAAAAGTGGAGATGAGGGTGCAGTTTATATTTAATGTGGCCACTTTCTTGTATTTAAGGAAATATTTAAGTTCGGCTTGGACACTCTTAGGGCCCCGGGCAAGAATGATAATTAAGACCCATATAATACGTATTTCAATATTGAAAAGTTACGAACCAAGATAAACTGGTAAATAAAACACCCTTTATCCTCCCACTTTGACAATGACGCCTACTTAATAAAGGCCAGGCATGAACCAGAATTTCTGGATCCTCAAAGGCCAGCCGTGGGGTCACGGGGGAGCCGGCCACCCACCACTGTCCCATAAGAGGCCTTGTGTGCACACATTTGGGGAACGCAGTTGACCTGCCCAGGCTCAGTCTGCCACTGCGTCCCCTGTAAACAGGTTCCTGTTGGCCCCTGCGGCCTCTGCACACGTGGTATGTGTGGCTCAGGTGAAAGGCTGAGTGGAAGGTACCATACCTGTTAGAAACTCTTCCTTAACACATGAGAGTACCTCTCTCTGATGTGACATTCAAGTACCCACACTGCCTTAAAAGTGCTTTGACCTTTAGCACGTGATATGATCAAAAGTATTATAGACTGATTTGGGTTAGAAAAACAAAAGATGCCATGGCTTGCCAGAGTTTCAGAACTAGGTTCTGGGGATACAGAAATTGAATCCCCATATTTCAAGCATAAAATTAAAATCACTTAATTGAGACATAAGCCTTCTTTTGCCGGAAAAAAATGTAAACACACATATACTCACATCTGATTTTATAAAACTTTTCTTTAAAAAATGAATTTTCAGAACAAAATTGTAAGCAGAAAGAAACATGTTCAGTATAAAACAACTCAAAAGTTGTGACATTTATCAAGTTGAAGCTGCTCATTAATTTGACAAACAAAATGTGATTACTGTTTCAAACCAGTAATATTTAGTATTTAAAACAAAACACTGGGG
>NW_017732701.1:100257-122909 GCF_001890085.2 Hipposideros armiger | reverse complement strand
GTGTGTGTGTGTGTGTGAATTTTGGTGTTCTTAACTTAAAAGAATATAAAAATCTGTGTTATAGAAATAGACATTTTAGTATTTTGCTTTATGGTAAGTTTCTGCTTGGAATGGTAAAATGCTTTGGTAGGATTGTATTGCTAAAAATATCATATTCTTTGCATCATGGTAATCTATTTTAATCACAAAAACAAAACAGAGTCCACAGTAAAGGTATGTTTTAATCCTTGCAAAGATTCAAATATTTTCATTCAAGATAAGAACGACCAAAATTGTTGTGACTGAAACTTTTTAACTATTATATAGAATACAATGTGCAGAATAACAAAGTATGCAACATAAATTTACCATTCAGATTTACCATTCAGCAAGGACAAACAAAACTCATTTCAGTTTCTACTTGCTCAGAAAGGTCTGGCGTTTGCCCTCAGCTCCTGGGAGGTAATCTATGTCACACTTGATAAAAATATCAGAGAATATCTGAGCATTTCTTAAATCTCAACAAAAATAACCATTCATACCAAACCCATCAAAGTGTATTTCCTACCTAGGGCTTTAATGACCTTTTTGAAATAACAGATTTTCTTCACATTTCAGAAATGAAGTTTTCAGCATCCATTGTTACCAGTTAAATAGCTTGAAAGTACCCACTCAATATACGTCAGGAATTTCTACCATTTAAAATTACTAATGCTAATATATTGGATATTTAAAAATGCTAATATATTGGATATAATTTTACTAAGTTACTTGAAAAAAATAATAGTATCAAGAATTTCTATAATATCCCAATTTTTTTTTTCCTGACAACTGGAAAAGTTGATGCAATTGAGTATCCTGACATTTTTGCAAACTTTTATTTTCTAGAAGGGTTATGTTGTGCAATAGTTGATATCTTGAACTGTAGAATTCAACCACCTACATTTGAAACCATGCTATGCCATTTTCCAGGGGCAAATAACTTAATTCCCATGGCCTTAAGTTTTTGCCATAATACCTCATATATTTCCTGTGAAGCACATAAATGTTAACATATGTAATGCTTTTAGGTGAGTGTCTAGAACATATTAAACACTCAATAAATAAATATTGTTATTAACAATAAAATATTGTATTATATAATGTTAAATGTGGATCCCTGACATGGGAAATGGAAAAATGAACATAGTGATAAAACAAAAGAAAACAAAAAACTAGTTTTCCTTGAACTGTATTTGACTCATGTACTATTCCTAAAGTGCAGGACACTTTTAAACAAAGGATATTTTTGAATTATTAAATTCTACACGGAGACCTGTCATTTAGCTCTCACATTAAAGAAAAGTTTTGCCTGCACGTTTCCAAAGTTAATTTTCCAAGCAATAATCTATGTCTATTTCTTATTCGTCTGATTGTCAAGAATATTAGGGAGGGGAATTGTTATAAGATACTCTATTGCATTCTATTTTCTCTTACTTCCCTGTCTACACAGGAAAGAGATTACCAGAACAAAATACAAAAGAAAACATCTCACATGGCAGTAATCATGTATTTTGAAAATATTTTAAGTGAAGTATTTTAAGATATTATATTAAATATTCAGTCATTAATGCAGACATGGATTTATATATTTCAGCACTAATACATAATAAATTAGTATTATTGGGCAAGTCATTATGTAAGCCTCAGAATCTACATCAGCATGGAGAAAACATAGGTCATTGAAGAGATTCAATTACATAACAAATCTCAAGTACTTAATAAATTACTTGGTATACAGAAATTGGTCAATGATTTTCCATAGTTATTATCATGACTGCAAAATTATTGTGAAAAGCAGATGTGCGTTTTCAAGAAATATAAAATTTAGTAGATAGCTATCATCAACAGAAGTCTCTTTCAATGAAACATGTTTGGGTTTTGACCATGTAATAATAATTCAATCACCACCACATTTTTTATCCTTGGAATTAAAGAGAAAAAATGAAATTGGATTATAATAAATTATGGGCTTTGGTTCTTCACCCTGTTCTCTATTCATGTACTCTGTCTGCCCTGAAATTTTATAGTTCTTCCAGTAATGTTGCAGTCAGGTGAACTTCCTTTTTCTTGATTTTTCAGTCAGCCATAATTACTTTGGCCAATAAAATCAAGCATGTGAATCCAGTAGAGCCTTGAAATGTGCTTGTGAGGTTGGGTGTGCCCACTTTAGCTTTCATCATTGGCCATAGAAAAGTATGTTTACTCTGACTAGCCTCATTCCTAGGAAAAGGAAAAGAGACTCTGAGCTGAGCTACTCTTAACACAGGCGGAAGGGCTTCCTAGATGACCAACAGACTTGTGAAAAATAAATGACTACTGTATACCATTGAGAGTTTTGAATTTTTTTCTTATGCAGATTGAGTAATATAGTAGTCAGCAATAGCATTTCATAGTCAACTTCTCATGCTTAATTGAGGAATTATACCAATCACCTGCTCTTTATTCCTTTGGATAAGACATATTAATATTAAAATATCAACTATGAAATTCACCTCCTGAATCTATCATCTATCTATCTATCTATCATCTATCTATCTATCTATCTATCATCTATCTATCTATCATCTATCTATCTATGCATCTCCAAAGCCTACTTGACGCTGTTATCAGACATTTACCAGAACAAATAACCACTAAAAATGATGTGAAAGGAGTTTTGAATCTCAATTACCTCTGCCTGAGATTGTTTCAAACAATGCAAAATTACAGGCTTTAGTAAAAATTGGATAAATATGCGGATTCAGTAAATAATGAAATTTTCCCAGGCAAGAAGTAAGAACCACATGCTCACTCATTCTCCTATTTATATCACATAACAAAAAAATATACATTTGAGATAAAATAAGTTATTATATAAATAGAAATGACTTACAGTCATGCATCACATGATGGCATTTGGGTCAAGGACGTACCATATATATAGCCATGGTTCTGTGAGATTATAACAGAACTGAAAAATTCCTGTCACATTGTGAAGACGTAGCCATAACCATGGTAAAGTCGTAGCCCACGTAATGCTGTAACCCATCTAATGCCGTAGCCTATGTGATGCCGTAATGACGTAGCGCAAAACATTCCTGACCTGTTTGTGGTGAAGCTCCTGTAAACTTAACCTGCTGCTCTGCCAGTTGTTCAAAACTATAGCACAATCAATTATGCACAGTGTGTAATACTTGATAATAATAACGAATGACTAAATTACTGGTTTATTTAGTATACTGTACTTTTTATACTTTAGGGTGTGCTCTTTCTACTTACAAAAGTAAAGTTTGCTGTAAAATTGTATCCCCTTACTCCAGCAGCAGCCTCAATGTTTATGGAATCTCTTTTTCTTTTTTTTTTTTTTTTTTAGCTGAGCCATCCTGCCACCTGTTGGCAGCTCAGCAGCTGCTCAGCTCGGGCCGGGACTCGAACTGCTGTTGCTCAGAGCTCAAACTCTTGAGCGAGCTCTTAACCAACTGAGCCACTCGGCCGGCCCTATGGAATCTCTTGATTGCAACATTTTCTTTTGTGCTTGATTTAATCCCCTGTATAGTAAGGTGCTGTTACTATACAGGAGATTGGAGCACTAGGCTATCCCGTATAGCCTAAGAATAGTAAGCTATACCATCCAGGTTTGTGTAGTGCTCTCTATGATGTTTCCACAATGACAATATCACCTAAGGACGCATCTCTCCCGTTCAGGGGGGCATGACTCTACTGCCATTTTCCAGTCTAAATGCATTCAGTGTCAAAATTCCAGGTCACTTTTCCATTTTTTTTTCACATTTTCTTTCCCAATATTTATATTTTGCTTTCCATTCTGAAAAATGTCACTTATAAAAACAACTCATGAGAATATAAAAGCTGTAATTAAAGTAAAATGTCATAAACTAAAATTAATATTCTCTAATATAAACTATCAGTTCAAGAAACATTAATCAAGACTTACTATTTGAATTTCTGAATATCTTAGTTTTGAAAACGACATGAATACTGAAGTGAATTTCTAAAGTTGATATGGTGTACCCCTTTCTGCCTGCTCTTCATTGTCAAAGTACTGAGTTTTTCAATAGGATCCTTCCTCACCTGAGGTAGTATGAAAACTATCACAATCCCTTCCCCAAATTTAATTCGATGCCAATATTTATATTTATGGGGGGGGGAAAAAGGCACCTCTTACTCCCTGAGACCTGTAAATACATTACGTTACAAACCACAGGGGGATTAAGGTTGCAGCTGAAATTAACGTTGCTAATCAATTGGCTATAAAATAAAAAGATTATCCTGGATCATCTGGCTGGGCACAATCTAATCATAAGGGTTCTCAAAATATGGGAGAGGGAGGCAGGAGAGTCCTTATCAGAGTAATGCAATGTGACAAAGATTTGACCTGTCCTCACTTTCATCATGGAAAGGGAGCACGGTCCACAGAATCCAAACACACTCTAGAAACTGGAAAAGGCAAGAAAACAAATGTCCCCCTAGAGCTTCCAAAATGAATGCAGCTCTGCCGACACCTTGAGCTCAGCCCAGTGAGACCCACTTTTGATTTCTGACCTCCAGAACGGTAAGGTAATCAATGTGTGTTGTTTGAAGCCATGAAGTGGTAGTTTCTTAGAGCTACAATAGAAAGTACTGAGAAAAGGGAGATCTACCCAAGTGCAGTATGATATAGAGAGCAGTTTGAGCAAGGGCAGAGAGCAGGCATGAGAAGTCTCTGTGGCACAGTCTTCCTGACATCCAGTCTTTAAAGCAGAGTTTAACGAGATGGAAAAATCATGCCATATCATTGGGATAATTCTTTCCTTTAGAAAGATGTGGCAGCTTTTAATCAAAGTTCATTGAAATTTTAGCATCATAAGGTAGATTGAGAATTCTCCCTTAGGATAGTAACACATTGTAGATTTAACACATTGATAAAATTCTAAGAGCTTGAGTGGTTGATGTTTTTAAAGCACATTCTCAATTAAACAATCTTGATGGCAATTAATGTAGGTGATCAAAGCAGATATATTATTTCCAAATTTTAAAAACAACATAATATTGGTAATGCACACTTTTGGCTTTTCCTTGTTTTATTTTTATTTTATTTTTGTTTGTTGTTGCTTTTGTTGGTTTAACTTGCACATGATTCAGTGGAATTCATAGGTTATCTTCCTACAAAACTGTCTTATATGCATGTGTGTCTGTGTGCATTTGTGGGTGAGGGTGGGGGCGAGGCAGGGTGACTACAGCCCAAAAGTAGTAAATGCCACCAAATGGGAGAATGGAGAACAGTTCCCCAGTGACTGAGATGAAATAAATTATTTCAAGAATGGAGGCTTGAAGGCATTTACAGAGAAGGTGAATAGAGGAGGCTGCTGGTATGGGAGACACTTTCAAACCAGATTAGGGCAAGTGCCACAGGAGTGGTGATTTAACTCCTCAGCAAACTTCAGGGAACCAAGAACATGGGGCCAGTCTTTATTTTTTTGTCTTGATCTCTCAAAAAAAGGCGGTCTTACTGAGGACCTTCAATGGCACACAGCTCAGCTGCAGGTAGAAGCAGACCAGCCACATCATTTGTGACGCCCAGTTCAACATAAAATTCAAGCCTCTTGATTCCACAATTATTAAGAATTTCAAGGTGATGACAGCAGAGCACTAAACCAAGCGTGAGGCTCTTCTGGGCAGGGGACCCTGTGTATTGGTGTAGGTTGCTCATTCATGAAGCTGGCCCTGAGTTGGAATAGTGTTAGTAAGGTGGAGAATGGGATGAGAAAAAAAATGAAATCGCTGTTTCTCCCACCTGCTGTTACGCTCTTTTCTTTCTCCTGTGGGACCTGGGGGAGAATCAGTGTATTCCTACACACTGGACTGGAGTTTGGAAGGTGCTGGGAAAGAGGTGTCTGTTTTGCTTTCTAAGGGGGTCATTACAAGGGGGTTGAGACTCACAGCTGGTTCTCTGGTGTGGAAAGTCCAAGCTGGATGAAGGTGTGGGCTGAGTCCCAGAGGGAAAGGATCAGCAGGGAGCCTGCAGTCGTCAGCCCCGCCAATAGCTTTACATCCCCGAGCAACTTCACAGAGTCAACAATGAAAACAGCCGGAGGTGAGGGCCAAGCTGTCCTTCTCTGAATACCATCAAATAATACCTAAGTCCCTGGAATATGGGTGTTTTCCAACAGGAAGAGGGAAAGGAGAGCAAGTGAGTGGGAGGTTGAATTTCAATGAGGATTTACTAAAATGAAAACTAATTTTAAACCAGAATTGTATAAATACTTAGACATGGAGAAATTGATTTTTTTTCTTTTTTGCTAAATGTGGGGTAAAAGAAAATTAAAATTATATTTTGGTATTCATAAAATTTATAAACCATAAAATGGTTTAAGCTGTTTAAAATGTAAATGGTCTACTGTTATATTTATGCTAATAAATTTATGAGTTAAGTAAATAATACACTTTTTACCTTTAGTAATTTAATAAAATAAAATATCAAAGAATAGTCATGCTTGAAAACAGAAAAACTGGGTAAATATTTTTCTCACATTTTCAGATAGTGTTATAATCAGTATAAAAATGATATCTACTGACTTACCACTACTATATATTTTTAACTGTTTTGTTGTGCTGATTAATGGAGGATTATATGATCTGAATGGAGCATTGGACAATCAGATAATCCTCAAATAACAAAACATAAAATGGTGAGTGAAATACAGTAAACATCAATTTTTTAAATTACAGTTTATTGAGGTAACAATGGTTAGTACAGTTACACAGGCTTCAGTGTACAATTCTGTAATACATCATCTATATATCACATTGTGTGTTCAGCACCCAGCGTCAGCTCTCCTTCCATCACCGTATATTTGACCCCATGTACCTTTATCTACCACCACCCCCACCCTTAGCCTCTGGTAACCACTAAACTATTGTTTGTGTCTATGAGTTTTTGTTTCTTTATTTGTTTGATAAACATCATTTTAAAATAAATAGTTAGGGTTTCAGGAAAGTAAAGGAAAATGAGGTTTCTATGAAGAGTTGATGCTTTGTCTGTAATAGAGCAATCTCTCAGAAATCAGTGAATATGATATCTGTAGCTTTATAAGCATGGGAAAATAGGTATTGAGTAAATATAGATGGGGCAAATTAGAATGGAGAGTCCCACATAAATATGAGACTTTTGAGAAGTCATTGCAAAGGTAAAATAGAACATAGACTTAATAAAAAAGAGAGGGATACCAAAAAGTATGAGCGTCTTATTTTTGATGCTTCAACATTTAAAATCACTCACATAGGCTTATAGAGAAATATATTCTCCTACAAAGTGGAAAATTGACATTAAAAAACAAATATTGAGGCAGGATTACCAAAATGATACATTGAAGAGCCCAAAGGACCTTCTCCCCAGCAAAACGATGATTTAACTGGTAAAAATTAAATATAGCAACGATTCAACATTCTGGAAATTGACCTAATGGCATAGAGCATATGAAGAAACATTCATTGAAGAAAACCTTCCAGTTTTTTGAGGTACCTCCATACTGATTTCCATAATGGCTGCACCAGTCTGCAGTCCCACCAGCAGTGCACCAAGGTTCCCTTTTCCCCACAGCCTCGCCAGCATTTGTTGTTTGTTGACTTATTTATGATAGCCATTCTGACCGGGGTAAGGTGGTATATCATTGTGGTTTTTATTTGCATTTCCCTAATGCTTAGTGAGGTTGAACATTTTTTCGTATGCCTGTTGGCCATCTGTATGTCATGGGATGTGGAGTAGAGTGTGGGAATGGAGTCAATGGAATTGTAATAGATAAGTATGATATCGGGGGCGGGAGGGCAGTAGATGGGGGAGGGGGGTTGCTTCTGTCTGAAGGGTGAAAAGGATAACTATTGCATTGTTCTGTACACCTGAAACTAACAATAAAAAATAAATAAACAAATAAATAAATACATACATACTTACATACATAAATAAAATTTAAAAAAGAAAACCTTCCAAATCTTAGTAAATACAGTCAGCTGGACATGACCTTCTCCTTATACCCCCCACTATCATCCAACCTTTCCTCCAGGTGCTTTAATCTGCGTGGGAATGAACTTGAAGAAAGGGATTCTCTCCCTCTAGTTTCTAGTCTTTCAACTAGAGTTCTACCCCAGAGTGACAGACTTCTGGCATTTCTTATCATCATCCCCTGCCACCCCTCCACTCCAGCCCCTGTTGCTGAAAATCCATCCTGGGAGTTCTTGGCTACAAGACCAAGGCTTCATTTCCCACTCACCCCCCTAGTAGTAGAGGAGACGCTTCATTTCTAAGCACTGAAGGCCAAGAATCTTGGAGCCCTGGTCATCTTTACCACACTCACTGTCAAGGAGGAGCTCTGACACTGAGAAAGGCAAGCTGAGAAGATGAGGTCAACCCTCCCCACCCCAATAGTGAGCTGCTGTCCTCACCCCAGCTCCTGCGCCTTGATGCAGAGTTTTTCTACAGGAGGAGAGGAGGGTCAATAGGACACAGAGATCACAACTCTGCCAGAGAGGACTCAGGAACAGAGCATGAAGAATGCTATATGTAAAAACATTGTCAGAAATAATGAATAGCCTGGTGGAGGGTGACTGTGAAAATCCTCTGGCTTCTGATACTGGCGGCAGCAAGTGAAAGGGCAGAGCAGCCAGAAGTTCAACAGATAGAAGCGAGACAGTCAAATAAAAAGAAAAAAAAAAATCCTGGGTCAAAGGAGCTCACCTGATCACGGGGGTTTAAAAAACCTGAGTGCACAGGATAGGCGGACCGACTCAGGAGCAAGCAGAGAAGGATGTGAAGCATATTTAAAAGCATTTCCCAAGTCATACACAGATCCATCCATGTAGGAAAGGAGCCATGCAGGTGCAAAGGACTTAAGCACAACTCCTGATGAAATACTGGCTGAACAATTTGCTTCTCTTACCCAGGGAGACTCCTCGGAAACCAGACTTAAAAATAAAAGTGCATACATCCCTGGCAGTCTGTATGACTGTGTATGTGCAAGGTTTTACCTCCTCAGGAGTGATCAGAGAACAAACCTCCAAACTACTAGTTATTCTCTGAAGATGAGGCAAAAATACAACTCCCTGTATAGTGGTAGCAGCCTCTAAATCACACAAACAGCAATGGTAAAGAGTAAAAATCTACCTGGCCAAAGGAGCTCAAACACAACCTTTGACCAATAAGTGACATATGCTAACACAGTGGCGACTCACTAAATAGCCAGTTTATAAGACAAAAACAGAAATCATCATCATCATCTTCATGATCATCATCATCATCTGAACAGAAACATCAGAATCAACACCAAGCCTGGGTATTAGACTTTACCAAGGCTGTTCAACAAAGTCACTAAGAAACATAAACAAATAACGATAACCACATCAACCAGGGATGTTGGTCCCTAGAAGCTGGCTTTGGAAATAAATGGGTGCTTGCTCTCTGCGAGGGACTACAGAGCAAGCAGTCTATTTCGTTGTGACCTCTGGTGTGAGCAGCCCTCAATACCCTCATCCCCACACCACTCACAGCATCTTTCTTCATTTTGCAAAGGAATCTATTTCCATGGAAGCCATGAGGACAGAATTAGCTGGGATATTTTGTAGGCAATTCCAGTGTTTTCTGCAATCTCCCTCCCAACTCCCCAAATAAGCTGTATTGCTAAAAAATGGCCTAAAGTCTCCAACTCTGTCATTTGTTCTTCCAAACATTTGCAATGTCTATTATTCATAAGTGTGTGTTTGGGGAATTAAGAACAACTAGTATTTTTGTTTTGTTTTGTTTACCAGAGTTAAGAATATATAAAAATAAATTAAAGATGTGCATATAGAATGAGAATGTTCAATATATATATATATATATATATATATATATATATATAAAACAAAAGTTTTAACAAGTCATAGACTATAAAAAAGAGGATTATAATTAAGTAATAGCAGCTGAGGCTTTTCCAGAATTGATGGAAGATGGCAGTCCTCAAATTGAGGCACCATAATGATTCCCAAAACTGCTATATACAAGGGTTCTAGAATAGTGACTAACACTTGGCAGACCTTCAGTAAACATGTGTTAAATAAATCTAAATACATTAAGGTAAAATTATGAAGCATCAGATAGAAAGAAAATATTTTAAAATCTAACACTCATTTCAATTGCCTGCTGATACATAGCAATCAAATGGGAACATAATTTTCAACAATAAAAACAGAAGCTAGACAACGTCCTAGAAAGAATCCTGGAGGAAAATAAGTCTCAGCCTAGAACTGTACACACATTTAACCACAAATCAAACTTGAGGGAAAAATACAAATATTATCAAACAAACAAGAGCAGAGACCTAATACTAACAGAAAACAAAGTTTTTTTTTTTTTTTTTTTTTACACATGATACCTTTCAGAAAGTAAGCATAGATCCTACTGTGATATACCCAAAGAACTGGTGAGATCAGAAATTGGGAAACATGGTGGTGAATCTAAATAAGTGTTAATAATAAACACATATTTGATACTGGATATCTGGGGGGAGAAAAGATGGAATTAAATACAGGACACAATGCCGTGTTAGAAGAGAGGTCGCTGAAAAGATGTGAAATATTAATAATACTTTACATGGTTTACAAGAAGAGCAGAGATTTATTATTATGGATTTTTTTCAGTCAAACATACCTGTTAAAATTTTAAATATGAAACTGAATATATTAAATATAATATGCAATTCAAAGCAGTAAGTACTAAAAAGGAAATGGAAAACCAAAGTAAGATGTAACAATGAAAATAAGAAAACAAATTTAACTTTGTAACAATGTAACTATGAAAGACAGGTTTTACACACATATGAAAACATGTCATGCAACATTGGAAAGGCCAAAGACACTTTAATGGCTTCATGATTTTAATAATGTATCCTTGATCTAAGTCCAGATTCATGATACTAAATCAGAATGGAGATGGATTTAACAATACATTATATGTCAGACATTAATAACTGGATTTTTTTATTTCTATAGACACTGAATATCTATGGCTATTGTTCAGTTACCTCTTTTTTAGTACTTCTTGAGGCTAGTTTTTGACTTTCACTTTAGTGAAAAAAATGTACATTGATCTGATTCTTTGAGGATGACTTGCAATTAGTATTTGATGACTCACTGACCCCCTGCAAAGAATTCATTAAGCGGATGGTACAGTGAAACTTAGGTGTAATTTAGTTCACATCCTTCCAATTTGACACATTCTATTTAAAACCATGACCCATTTAAAGATGATTGAGAAATGTCTAGCAGAGCCATTCACTTTCCTTATTTATTCTCTGAAGGATTTCGAATGGCACAGAAAAAAAATGTGTACAATTTTTCAATGACTCTGAAAATTTCCATTGAAGATCACAAAGCCTAATCAAAAGAAATTCCTTTTATGAATGTGACTGTAATAGATACAACGTTTTTCTCACGTGCTGGTGAATGTTAACCGGCATCGTGACTTGGATGCTCTGACTATGGTAGGTTGTATTAGACTTCAAAAACTGTATCAAATCTAGTCACAAGCAAAATCTTTTATAATTAAGAAACATAAAATATCTTGACCCATATTATTTGTATATTAAACCAGTCCTTTTTGGGTTATGTTCTAATTTACTAGATTTTTGAAAGTATTTGTTAACAGTATTTTATTTTCTGCTATAAGCAAAGCTGTAGTATGAAAAAAAGTATCCTAGATTTTGAGATTTTTTTTTAGTTTTTACTACTTAATGTGATCATGTTTTATTATTTATTTATTTATTTATTTTTTAGCTGAGCCATCCTGCTACCTGTGGGCAGCTCAGCGGCTGCTCAGCTCAGGCCGGGACTCGAACTGCTGTTGCTCAGAGCTCAAACTCTTGAGCGAGCTCTTAACCAACTGAGCCACTCAGCCGGCCCTATTTATTTTTTTTTATATTTAGCTGGAACACTTTCGATACTGCTTCATTAACTTTTAAAATTGTCTTGGATTTACACTGTTGTTATATGCAGTACAGTGACAATATAAAGTTAAAAAAATGAAAACAAGACTGTTCTGGTGTAATTCTGATCAACAGAAAAGAAGAATGATTAGTCCCAAAAGCCTCAACTAAGCCCTGATGGGTCCTAATGTGATATTTTGATATGCTTGCTCACCAAATCTGCCTAGACTCCTTAACACAATGCTATGATGGCTGTGTTCCTATGCTGCTTCTGGAATTTGTGGTTTGGAATAAGTTATGCAGGTTATAGTCAGAGGCAGAAGCAAAGCATAACTTAATGTTCATCAATAGCAGGAGCTTCAGATCAAACATGGTATAGGCACCTTGTATTAGGAAGGAATGTGATGTACTGAAAATTGACTTCACATGGCTTCAACAAAAGGCATTTCCCTTACATAGTGAGAAGTACAGAGGAAGACAATAGAGAACTGGGGTAGATTCTCCACGATAACATTAAGAAACCAGGTTCTCTCTGTTCCTCTAATCCTCAGCATGTTGAACTTCATCGTCACTCAAAGCTACCTCCTTGTTACAATATGGCTGCTGTAGCACCGTGTATTATGCCCAGACGCCAGAAGGAGGGGGTCAAAGGAATAAGAGGTTGTGGTTATCAACTGCCGCATAACTAATTAACTCAAATTTTATGGCTTAAAATTTATTATTTATTATATTATTAATATTTTTAAAAAGGCTTAATTTTCAGGATGCTGCAGTGTGTGCTGAGCTCACCTGAATAGAATTGCTGATCTTGAAAGCTGGAGGATCAGCTGGAGGCTCACAGGATGGTCTTTCTCTCTGTCTCTCTCACTCTTTCAATCCATGTGACCCCTACCACTTTATCTCTTCTTCCTGGTACCAAAAAAAACAAAAAACAAAAACAAAACTTTTATGTGGTTATTGAAGTTTTCCAAGAGCCCAAATGCAGTAATTGCAGACCTCCTAAGGGTTCCAGCTTGATATCACTTCCTACTCCTAAAAGTAACCCCAGGCCCATCTCAAGATTCAAAAGGAGGAGAATAAATATGAATCTGATGCCTGCAAACACAGCTCATGTGGCGCCATCATTTAACAGATAATCGTGGTGTGTCACCTGGTCCCTCATGACTTACATTTTCCCCACTTAAAATGCATTCACCTTTTCTCCCCCTCCCCCCAGGACCCCAGATGTCTCATCAGATTATGGGATCAGGGACAGACTTGAGATTTGGGATATGCTCCGGTCCACTGAACATAAGGGTCTTCAGATGTCCCCATACTCCAGCTGAAGCCCTTTAAACCAAGTAGACAAGGTAACTTACACACACATACTCTATGCAATATTGGGACTGGGGCAGGAAAACCAAAGCAGGCACTTGCTTTCACCAAGGGAGAAGGTGAGAGGCAGAGCAGGAACCAGTCGCTCACAGTTCTGAAAGCCAATCAGGAACGTGTCGCCAGTTACTTAATTAGAGCCCAGTTCTGACCCATGTTTCCTGAGCGTCCTTTGCATCATCTTTTCCCTAAAAAAATGTTCCTCTTTTGCAGCTACGTGTCTTCTTCATTCTGTTTCTTGCCTGAGAAATTTGGGGACATTGAAGCCTCTTTTCATTTGGGATTTTTTTCTTAAGCATGCATTTCTTTACAAAATTGTGTATTACTTAGGTCTCAAATAATAATCCACTCCGTTACACAAAAGCAGCCCCATGTAATGTCTCTTTTTAAGTCCTGCTCTTGTACTTTGGACTCAGAGTCCGCGTGCTCCGGTACGATGCCGCCAAGTTTCTTAGAATCACTATTATCTGGCAGGGAGTGCCTGGAACACTTTTAAGATTTCTGTAAGTAATTTGTTGTTGTTGTTGTTGTTGTTGAGAGAGTCTGTGAGGTATCCACTTGACGTTTTCTGAGTATCAACAAAGACCTTAAGAGCCATACCTGACTTGAGGCCACGTTTAACGGTAGGGCCCTGGATTTAATATTTGTCTTAATAGCATTTCTTACTTGAAGACTCTTTTGCTGAGAGAGGCTGTGAATGAGAAACAGTTTACTTTTGAACTCAGTAACCCCTGGCTCTTTCATATTGCCTCTAAATTACGCTTTAAAAATGAACCATTCCTTCTTTAGCTCATCTCGCTCCTTCAGTATTTTACTCTAGACAGCTAAAAGAAGCCACTTGCGAGGTTCAATATTCTGTCTGGAAATATTATAGCCATATCCACCAGTTTGACAGGAAGACTTTCTATCTTCCACATTAATTCCACCATTTGCTGATTAGGCGACACTTCACTCAGGTCCACTTAATTAAGGCCTGCAATAACAATTTTCTCACTGTCCCTTAAAAGTGTATTAGAGTTCCCATTAGGCCCTTCAGATATCTGTCCATTGCCCAGTATCAAAACCAATGCCACTTTGCTTTAGGTTTTTTAATTATTTTTTTCATTACAGAAGTAGCTCCCTTCTGGTATCAATTTCTACTGTGATTATCTCTTATAATCAAACACACCATATTAAAATTTAGTGACTTAAAGTAACAACCATTTTCTGAGTTTCCACAGCAGTGGAACATTGGCTGGGCTCATCTGGGCCATTATTCTTCCCATCATGCCAGTGGGCACTGGCATGGCTGCATGTCTCTTACCAGTTGGCAGGGATTAGGCTCTCTCTTTGCATGTAATCTCAGGTCTTCTTCCTTTCCACATGAGTGTCCTAATTAATTATTTCAAGAGGATCTCCCCTCAGAATCAGAGGACCTCTTACATAGTGGCTCTGATTTCCCGAAAGCACACTCACCAAAGGTGCCAGGCCTTCTCCAGGCTGAGGCCAGGAACTGGCACAATACCATTTCTATCGCATTCCACTGGTAAGCACAAGTCCCAGTGTTAGCCTTCACCCAGGCAGGAGAAACTAAACAAAACACAAATGCATATGGTTAATTCAGGTGAAAATCACAGGTAACAGGCATACTCTATGTTCACCTGTAGTAGAAACTAAATGTAATGCACTACAGCCACAGTACAGTCATACTGTGTTAGGAAGGGATATGATCTACTAAAACACAAGTAGTTCAAGTAAAAGGAGAAAATCCAGAGGGAGATAGGATGGGCTTGATGCAGAGTCTCAATGAAGACACCATGCATCCAGTTTCCTCTGTCTTTCCATTCTCTAATTCTCAGCAGGCTGATTTCCACCTTCATTCACTCTGCCTAATGATTGCCATAAGGCTGCTTTATCTCCAGGTATTAAGACTTGATTCCAGGTGGAAAATCTATCCATGCAACAACATGGTTCTGTGAGCCAAGTTGTTTCTATCAGGAAAGCAAAACTAGGAGATTTCTACTTAAACTTTTCACAGAGCTGTATCATATGGCTAGTCCCAGCAGTGTGGAGATAATGAAAGCTAGGAAGCCATTGACGACTTTCTATCATTGGAAAAACATTTGGTAAGTAGTCCATTTGGTACACAAAACCAATAGCTTTAGGGAAAGTGATTTAAAAATATCAGAATATTGGTGTGTTTTGGATGCCCTTCAGTTCTCTCAGTGAAAGTGTAGATGAGGATTATACTGGTAGGAAACAATCAGTTTGCAAACAAAAATAGAAGGAGCTATAGCTCTTGTAACAAAAGCTCTGTCTGTAATCTAAATTGCCTGAGTTTTCAGTAATCTGAGGTCTTGTAATGGTGGGAAAATCAACTACTGCTCTGCTCCTAATAATAGAAGAAACAATGATCACCTGTGCCCTTTTCAAAACTCTCCCATTAAATGTTCTCAAGCAGATAATGTGAGACAGCCCCTTGGCCAAGATTAGATATTACATGTTGCATCCACACCAGGAAGCAGTCTGCTGCCTCTCATCCAAATCAGTTATGTACATGGCCCAGGTTCATGGTCATAAACTAGCCTGTACTTCTCAATCTCCCTTGTGGCTAAGGATGCCACCTGACTCAGTTCTTACCAATGGAATGTAACAACACCAAGTACATCTTTTGAAATGTGATTTCCCATGACTCACTCTTTCTTTACCTGGCTCCCCAAGGAAAATGGTACCGACCAGCACAATATTCATATTTGTGTGTTGTGGATAGCACAGCCAATTTGTTGGGTCCCTGGACCGCTTCATGGGGCATAGAATCCCTGGCCTCATAATGTGAATGGGGAATAGACTCGCATTGTTTTTAAACACAAAAATGGTGGAATTTTTCAGCATTAGCACCTTACCTTTTACTATAGACAATAAAGAATTGGTATATTGAAATGCTTGCTACTTGACCCTAAAACTTAAAAAATGTGGAATTGATATTACAACCAGGGTGAATGTAGCAGCTTTATTTAAAATGTCACCTCTGGTAACTGGAAGAACAAAGCACTTGCCTAAAGAGCCTGCAGCTCTGAAAGGCTATTCGAAAAAGCCAGAATGGTACCATGTGTTCACTGATTATTCGTGCATTTAGCTAGTTTATTTCAAGATGGTAAAGAGCTCAAGCCAGAATGAGACAATTTTCAAACAGAGATTGATGAGAATAGAAAGAGTTCAGAAATGTGGGGTCTGATTGGATTGAAAAAGCTGATTGTTTTGTCATGCCAATAGAAGAGATAACCCTGCTGCTCAGAGCCTCTCTGAACAGTGCCCATTAAGAATTCTCAGCCCAACAAATACATCTATAGATGATCTGGGACTATGGTGAGATGAAGGGTGTTGCTTTCCAAACAAGCCTATTGTTTTACATGGTTTTATGTTTTCAGTAGAACCATCATTAAAATAACAGCACATATACTGGCTGAACAAGAAAGCTGGTCCATGAGAAGAGGTCTAATAATTATTTCCAGAAAAGAGCCTTAAATGTGGTTACAAACACACAAGTATAACTAGAAGCAATTAAACCAGAAGTTCACTGTAGTTTTAAAGAAATTGTTTTACCAAGAAAATCACATGGTTAACCTTCAAAAAAACTCTACCTCCCAAATCAGCAGAAGCAGAAGCAGGCTGTAAAAACTGCTGTGCTCCTGAGAAAAGCAATCTCTTTAATATCCATGGAGATGTGGCCAGGAAGGAGATATAGCAAGAATATGTTTTTCAAAGGAAAAGCCAGGGGCCACGAAAGACAGACTTCAGAAAATTCTTCCCAAAGGTAGAAATGAGTTCTAAGCCAGAAACTTACTCAGTTGGTAGGATAAGGAGTCTCTGAAATTCCTGTCTAGCAAAATATTATTGCTCTGACCAGTGAACACCTGGTCGTTCTCTTTTCCAAGTGGGGCATTTTATTATAATTTTAATATTTTTACTCCAAATAAGTTATTGGGTTGTCATAAAAGTCATGACACATTTTTGCAACAAAGAACATAGAAAAAATGCATCATGACTTTTCCGACAACCCAATATATAGTATTTGTGGTTGATAGGTAGATAACTTATTTGATGGAAAGGACTCCACCCAAATATCCAAATTTCTCATCCGGATGTAATGACTAGATGAGACCATATTTGTCTTTTTGGAGAAGGAAGTGATGTCTTCTAACATTGGGCAGAAGGCTGTGCATACATTCATGGGTGGCAGATTGTGACACAAATGGCTACCTATCTCTCCTTTTAGTAATAACTACTCCTTTCCTAGGGTTTTAGCTGGCACATGTTACCTAGGTATAGACATTTTACTGGATTCCAGTCTAAGGCATGTGCTTATATGCAACTTCCACATCACATCGTTGAACAAAAAAAGCTGCTTATTCTCCACATTCTTCCTCCCGTAAACCCCCTGCCTATTGGATGTCAGACTGTATCTTTCATACATGGTACCTAGATGGATGTCCCATCCCTCATGCTCTTGCAATCTGATTGGCAATCCCAATGTTTGCTCGATTCTATACTCCCTTCCTTGTGAATCTGATTTGAGACTTATGACTATCCTGACCATAGAGTAAGATAAAAGTGATGGAATATAAATTCTGAGTCAAGTTCATTATATATATATATATATATATAAATGCTTCCATTTGGCTTTCTTTCTGGTTCTGGATGTTCAACATTGGGGCCCAGCCACCATGTTGTGAAGAAATTCAGGCCACATGCAGAGGCTGTGGATTGCTGTGCTTTCCAATAACCCTAGCCACATTCTCAGAGGACAGTGTGTATCAATTGCCAGATCTGTAAATGAACAAAATCTCAGATAAGTCAAGCCCCTCACAGGCAATGTTGGAATAAGAAATAACAGAATCTGAACCTTAAACAACCTTCTGGAACACAGATGTCTATTAATTCACATTACTTTTCCTCCTCTTGAACTTTAGGAATGAGAAACAAATGTTTATCTTATTGGAGCCACTGAATTTTGAGATCTCAAATACAGTGGTAGGAATAAGATGAAATCGTTCATAGCCTGCGTCCTATTGCCAGAGGTTTGGGAAACATGCACCTTTGCCCATATATTAATCTACACCCCATGCCTTACACTAATCATTTCATTTGAGAGCAACTATTCATTCACAAATTAATTCATTTATCAAATATTTATTGACTCTCCCTGCTATATACTAAGTAATGTTCTTGCTGCTGCGAAAACCACAGGGAACAAAACAAGTTAGGTGTGGTCTCTGTCCTTGTATTAGAATCCTATTGCTGTTACAACAAATTACTGCAAATATAGTAGCTTAAATCAACACAAACTTATTCTCTTACAATTGTGAGGTCAGAATTCAAAAACCAAGGTGTTAGCAGGGCTGGATTCCTTCCAGGGTCTTCGACAGGAATCTATTTCCTTGCATTTTCCAGCATTTAGAGGGTGCCTGCATTCCTGGGCTCACACCATATCACCCCAGCCTCTGGTTCTGTTAACACCTCCACTTTGTTTCTTTTGTTGTTGTTGTTGTTTGTTTTGTTTTGTTTGTTTGTTTTTATTCCCCTCTGCTCTTCCACTCCCCTCTTGTAAGCATTTTTGTGATGATATCAGGCCCACCTGACTAATCCAGGATAATGTCCCCGCCTCAAGATCCTTTACTTAATAATATCAGCAAAGTCACTTTTATCATATACATTAATATGTTTACAAGTTCCAAGGATTTAGACATGGACAACTTTGGGAATCCATTATTCAGTCTATTAGAGTCCCCATTAAATATATGTGTTCTTTAGCAATGTTGAAAATATCTTCATTGGGAATGTTTTAGTAAACTTACTTCATAACTGGACTGACTCTTTTAGTGATGTTCGTTTTGTCCATGTTCTTCATTGAAAAGTCTCACTAAGTGATTTTTGGTTGGAGCCCTGTGAATATAATCTTCAGGTAACCAAAGTAGTTTTCCATTCCCCACTCTTTTCTTTATGAAAGTATTTATTCACTACAGCAGACATTAATTCTTTCTGAAGGTAGATAAACTACTGAAAACATTAGTTTATGCAGAGAAAACATTATGTATGTTATAAGTATAGTTTTTCTCAGTGAAAACAAATATGGTAAATAAAGCTTTTTATAGATCTTTTTGTATGGAAGAGTGGCTATTCGCTAGAAGACTTCAGCTGTATATGAAATTCTAAGATAGTCAATGATAAAACCAATAACAATTATAAAAAGAGAATTTGGGTGTGGGAGAAGTGATATATGATATTACATTTACAAAAAAAATCATGTAGTATTGCCAAGATACAGGCTAAATCTTCTGAAACTTAAAACAAAACAAAAAACAAAAACAACTCAGTGGTGAGCTAGTTTATTTGTTTGCCATGGTGTGTGTGGGGGGACTCAACTCTCTCTTTTTTATTCTTGTTTCTCACTTTAAATTAATGTAGGATAGTTGGTTCACTTTAACCTCTAATTGTAGGTCAGCCAATTGTACTGATACCTTGTGGTACTGATTCAAAGGTTACCGGAAAAATAAAAATGAACTCAAGTTTCCATTCTTGAGTGTTGCTTGCTGGTGAGGAAAAAGAACACTTGACCAGTGGGGACATTTACTGGGAGGAAATTGGGTATGAATCATGGCAATGAAGCAATGTAGGAAGTTGATTAAAAGAGCAACTACTCATCTGTTACTGGAGCAGTATTTTTATAGATCCTTTCTTTACCCTCTTATATTATGCTCTTTTATTAGTAATGTTGTCATTGTTTTTTTCTTAATTATTATAACCTGTTGTTACTGATGTTTTATTCTACATTGTTCACATCCTAAATTGTATTTTAGATTTGATATAATTATAAAAATATTAGTTGTTGACAATATTGTTATTATTATTAATATTACTATTAATGGATCAATTAAACACAAAAATAATTACCCTTGGGGTTTATGATTAGGGATAAAAGACCACATATCCATTCTACATAGGCAGTATAGCACTGTATCTTAAGAGATAAAAATAAATTTGTCTCAATTTATAATATATTACAAGTGCAGGAGTAGGGCTATTTCAAAAGTGGGGCAGTATATTTCTATTGTGATATACTTTTTCTTAGTGAAATTGTTATGAGATGGGAATAGTTTTCTTGAAACTCACTGAACTCTATGACAGGATTTATACCTGCATTTTTTCTTTACAAATGCATGTGGCATATCTCCTCTGAATGTCATTGAAACCTGAAATCTCCATATACACATTAATTATATTTAGCAATGAATCCTGCTAAAATAATGTGCTAAAATATTTAGCCCTTTACAATATGATCATTACATAAAGGGTTTTCAGCATTCAAAATATATAAACATAATACAACTATTTGCAATAAAACAGATTCGTTTGGGGCAAAACCCAACAATAAAGGCAAGAATTAATGTAAAACTTACCCGGTATTATCCAGGGGGGATATTTTTCTAGCAACAATTAACCTGATACTGTCAAATTCTGTTGACTTTGTCTGACTTAGAAGTTTGTAACTGGGCCACCCTTAATTGTAGTTTACTTTCGTTATGATACTATAGGATATGTCTCACACAATTTTAGTTGTATTATATATACTTGTTAAGAAGAACATAAAAATTTATCATAAAGTTTTTAAGAAAATGTGTCTCACGAATGTTGAAAAAATGTAGAACAAACATTCTAGAAAAGGAAAGAAATTATGACTGGTAATTATTTTTTAAATACAAACTCAGATTACTAAAGATTTTATATTTTAATAAAATATGCTGTTGTAAAGAGTTGGAAAGTGGCTTGTAATTTTACGTCTGTCCTTTACAGCCTATTGATTTCTCCATGTTAAGTGCAGTTTTCACTAATCAAATTACCATAGTTTATCGAACAGGTTGCTGCCTTATTATAGCAGTGTACTTTATTATTAAATTAGATGATTTTTTTCCTAATCACCCATAAGAGCCAGCTGCCTTTGGCAACAACTCTTAATATTATTCTTTAAATTACTTAAATCAAATGCTAACATAATAGGGAGCAGAAAATTAAGTTAAATAGAACCCCCTTGGGAATTTAGGTAAGTGCAACTTCTCTAAAGTTTATTTATATATTCATTTATTTGGCTAACTAAAATTTGCTAAACAAAGTTTATTTGTGTCACAATCCCATTTGATAAAAAAGAATGATGTAATATAGAAGTTTTTTCTTTCATTATGAATATAATGTACAATAGCTACTGTCATCTGATAAAATGTGCAAATATTTCATGTAAACAAATTCTACTAAGATATGAAATGTGCTTTATGATTTTGGATAGCCAACTACCAGTGCTTGAAAAAAATCACTAAAATTCTTCCTTTAATTGCCTATGAAGATACAACAAAAAGACAGTGCATGGCCGATGTCTGCTAAGTATAGAGAAAAGAGGACAATATGCCAAGATCTAGAAATTGGTTATTCCAAAAGAGAAGACATTTGATTTCATCCAATATCAGTGGGGAAGATTAGCAAGTACATTCTTGGACTACATTTCATCTACTAGATACTCTGCACTAAAACAAATTCAGTGGAAACTAAACGAATATATTTTCACAGAATCGAAGAAGAGTGGTTTACTCGTATTCTCTATCCCTAAATTCTAGACTTATCAGTTGGTTGCATTGATTAGAAAAAGGGAAATATCCATCAATTTCAGAGAAAATTTGTTTGAATCACCCAAAACTCAGTTTATACTGGGGGTGCCAAAAATGTGTATACACATGGCTTGTATTCATCTTTTTTTATCGGTATACGTGAATAATAGTATTACAATTTTAATACAGCTTTTTCCTTTCTTAAAATGTGTATACTTTTCTTTGGCACCCTCTGTATATATGCCTCATGCATAAACTAATCTCAGCTATAATGTGAAATCCACAATTCTCATGAAGACTTTCCTATGATACATCTTTTATTATGGAAATTAATCAGTGTTTGTATGCATAGGACATAAACACAGGATTAGTTCTAGTACAAGGAGAAGGTTAACATGATCAAGCATGCAGCACAGATGTGAAAATGAAGGTATTAGTCAGGAAATCTTCCAATGAGAAAAGAGCGTTCAAGGGCCTTGAAATTCCTCTAAGGGAACTATGCATCGCCCTGTCCTCATATACACACCAGGAAGGAGAACTTGCAACTTTAGCCTTGTTCTTATGCTTACAATACAAAAATGAATGAACAAACAATATATACAAAATCAAACAAACGTGAATGAAGAATGTGTGGCAGCTTAAGAATAAGAATTACGTTGAATGTGTACATGATCATATTCCTAAAAATAATTTTGGTTAA
>NW_017732701.1:94329-97037 GCF_001890085.2 Hipposideros armiger | reverse complement strand
ATACATGTAGATCATTTCACTTATTCTCACATCAACCTGAGATGCTGATGAAATCATTATATGTGTTTTGTACATGACAGAAATGAGGCTTATGAGTAGCATCACAATCACACACTAGTAAATGGGGGACCCAGGGTTCCAACACAGGCAGTCTGGCTCCAGAGCTTGAACCCTTCACCTTTACATGCTACGTATTATCAACTTCATTTTATCGGAATTATGTTTCAGATGTAAAGATAATAAGCTTTTCCCTCCTCCCAGTGTCATTTAGTTTGCATCTAGGAAACATGGACAAGCTTTACGAATTTATCTGTAGCAAATATTCTGATTTATTTGTTCAGTTCCAGTTAACAAGTTAATGTAACATAAAGTGAATGCAACATACCAGCGATGCCAAAAACTTGTATACACATTTTAAGAGATGTTAGCACTTTGGTGAACATTGTTGAAGCAGTAGTTCACCCTAATCAGAAGTGCCTGGACGCTGATAGTAACCACTTTGAGCACCTCTGTAATTTCAGAAGTCAAACATGACTTGTATTCATCTTTTGTTATCTGTGTATATTAATATAGTTTTTCCCTTTCTTAAAAAAAAAATATATATATATAATTTTTTTTGGCACCCTCTGTATAAACAATGTAAACACACATAAAGATGCATAGAAAAAAAGACTGAAGGGACTAATGCCCCCACGCTGACTCCATTAACCCTGCATTGTAAATAACATATTTGGTAAATTTAATTTTCATTATTAAGATTTTCTTTAGTTTTCTAAAATAATAAAACTATGGTTATTGTGGAAGACAGTTATCTTGATTTCAAGAAAACAGGCAAATTGCAAAACATCTGGGGAGATACAATATGCATACAATCCGAAGTCTAGATGGCACATTGCACAAAAGTTGAAAGTGAACCTGTTTTATAGCTTTCAGGAGTAAACATGCAGCACCTTTCATCAACATTTACCTTTTAAAGATTTGTAAAACATTAAGATTAAAAGATAACCAGGACAATTGGTATACCAGAGTCAAAGATGAATACTATGCAAATTAACTTAATTTTGAAATGAATATAATGGAAATTATTTAAAAATATGATGTAGGTTAACATAGTCATATAACTTTGTTTTCAGAAAATTAGAAAAATTATTTATTGACTCTGTTATTTCTATGGGATATTAAAAATGTCCCTTATTAAAACTATGGTAATTTTCAAACCTGCTAATGGACCATTAAATTTCAGGAAATTATGAGGAGGAAAATAAAGGTAATAATAACAAAATGAATTAATATGTGAAAAGTACAAAAATAATGCCTGGCAGACAGTAAGCTCTTAAAGCATGTTAGCTATTTTTATAATGACAATGTTAAGATAATTATGTTATCAGTATTATTAGTTTTCAGTTTTAGTTTTACCAGTTTTAATAATTGTTATTAGTATTTTAGTCACCATGTTAAACATCTTACCGTGTTGATTTATTTTATCTTTATGACAATGTTCTCAATATATATTATTACCCCCACTTTATTGTTGAAAACAATTAACTGCAAATATTTAAAGTCATTTGCTAAAATTAACTAAGGTGCTTACATCTGTCACTGGCATTCACATAANTTATTGAAATTTCAACCTGCTTGATAGCTCATATTGGGGCAATTATCTGCAATTTTTATTCTTTGCTGTTTCAAACTTTGATTGCCAAAAATAAAGGATCACTTAGATATGTCTTGAAACAGTTCACAGGGGAAAAAAATTGCAGTGATATATTCATGTTGAGTAAGCCAATGATATAAAAAAGAGAAAAAATGTCATTAGCAGTGTTTAATTCAAAATCAGAACTGTATTTTTTTAAATAAGCTTTCTTACCTGAATATGAATAGGTTTTTAATTTATTAATGTATATTATTATTATTAGATCCTGTCAATGTATTTATTGGTTATGCACTATATATTTTCAACCACTTTATTATTAAAGGTTGCTCATTTCTAATAATAACAAAATAATACTAACATGCTTATGGTGTTTTGGGAATTGTGCATACAGTATATAAATTACTTCTCTTAATCTTTTTGACCAAATCAGAAAGTATAGCTATCATCCCCATTCACAGATTAAGAAACTGGCAGAGAGGGGTGAGTTAGTTTTCCCATGGCCATATGGTAACGGCAGAGTCAGGATTTGAACCTTAGAAGACAACGTATTTTTTTTTAAGAATTTTATTGGGAAATTGGGGAAGGGAACAGTGTGGGAGAATGGGGGAAGGGGAACATTGTGTTTTTCCAGGACCCGTCAGCTCCAAGTCAAGTTGTTGTGCCTCCGTTTTAGTTGTGGAGGGTACAGCTCAGCTCTAAGTCTTGTCCCCCATTTCAATCTAGTTGTGGGTGGTGGGGTGGTGGGTGTAGCCCACCATCCCATGCAGGAGTCGAACAGGCAACCTTGTCGTTAGGAGCATGCGCTCTCACCAGCTGACCCATCCGGCCGCCCATTGGCAGCTCACTGGCCCATGTGGGAATCAAACCGGCAACTCTATAGCTCAGAGCTCCCACTCTAACCAAGTGAGCCACCAGGCCGGCCCTACAATGTATTTTTTTTAATTAAAAAATATATACATATAGTGAGGTGATATTGGTGAGTAAAATTATATAGGTTTCAAATGTACAATTCTATAATACCTCATCTATTATATATATTGCATTGTGTGCTCAC
>NW_017732701.1:88091-93084 GCF_001890085.2 Hipposideros armiger | reverse complement strand
AAACTGTCCAATTGTCAACAGTACACATTCGAATCAATTGTTTGGTTCCTTGGTAGGAGCTTGAAAAACATGACACCTTTAAAATCCCACCACAATGAGAACATAACCTTCCTCTGATGAACATCTGCTTTTGACGTTGTTTGAAGCAAATCATCATATCTGGACCAAGACTGTTTGAGCACCACATTGTTGTAAACAATGCACTTCTCATTACCAGTTTTCAGTCACTTCAAAAACAAATCATTTTCCTCACATTTAATGAGCTTATTGCAGATGTTTATACACGCCGTCAAATGAACTTCTTTGAGTTCATGCAAAACCCAAATATCGAGCTTGCTTACCTATCCCAGCTTCTTCGGGTGGTCATGAAAACTTGAATGATGGATGTTCATTGTTTCTACAATCTCTCGTGTCGTGTAATGCGGGTTTGACTTGATCAATGCCTTTATTTTGTCCATCATCAACCTGGGTAGGCCTCCCCAGCCGAGGAGTGTCATTGAGATAAAAATCAGCAGCACGGAATTTTGTGAACTATCATTGGCACTGACGTTCTTGTAGAGCATTGTCACTATAAACGTTATGCAACTTTTCACAAGCTTGATGGGCATTCTTCCCTTTATGGAAGTAAAACAGTAAACTATGGCAAAACTGCACAGTTTGGTCTTCCATCTTCAACTTGTAAAATCTCCAAAACTCAATCAAATTGCTCGATTTTTTTATAATGAAGCTAGAACTGTCAGCTATCAAATGACATAGCAATAACATAGATGTGAATGACTCTACTACTTCCAAAAATGAACTAGTGCCATCTGTTGCAAACATACATCATGACTTTTCCGGAGACCCAATAAACTCATACAAAAACCTTTCCTCTCCTCCACTTGTCACCTTCTTTCATAATCCTGTTTAACATTGATTTTGTCAACCCCTAGGACCAATGGATTTAAAATGATTATATACCAATTTTTTAGCCATATTTTCTTAGTGCTGTAATTCATTTAGTCACAATATTTTACTTTTTAATCTATCAAAATAAGAATGTAATCTGTAGAGAATTTCTGTAAGCATTTATTTGAGCCAAGCTGACAGCATGCCAAGATAGAAGATTTCAAAATGCTCCAAAGGATGACAGTTTTACAGTTCTGTTTATATATTTTAAATTAAGGAGGAAATGTAAAGAAGAGAAAGCAAAGCAGATCTCTATGGCTGGGTAAGAGGACAGTCAGCAATATTATGTGCCCCCTTGAGGGTCGTTAGGCCTCCAAGGGCTTGGTTAAGACAAAGGTTAAACCATTTTTAGGCCTTGACATGGCTTTTCTTGTTATGAATTTCTGATCAGATCACCCTGTGAGGTTTCTTTCAGTCACTGGGTTTGTCAGGTTAATTACAGAGCCCATTTTGTTCACAAATAACTTAACCATCACCCGTCATAAACGCTTCTATATTTACCTAAATTCTGGCTTACCATCCTTTCCCCACTTCCTCTTTCTTTTACTAGAGTCCACTGCAAATAGTTATCAAAGAAGCAAATCAAACTCAATGATCCAAAATAAAATTCATCACATTTCTTCATTAAATCCATTTATTTTATGGAGGGTTTCGCTTTATTAAATTGCACCAGCAGCTATCCTAAGTATCCTCATCTTTTCTAACATCCATTCACTTATCCATTCCGGTCAATTGCCCCTCCTAGATAACTTTGGAATCCATATTTTACATTCTACCCCAACATCACAATTCAAAGTTAAAACAATTATTACCCTTAACCTGGATGGCTGCAATGACACCTTAATTTGTTTGCCTGCCTACTTCTAATCCATTATTTACACTGCAGTCAAAATGTGACTTTTTAAAAAATATATAAATTCTTCTTTATTAAATATTCAGTTAAAATGTAATGGCCTCTCATTGCCCTTAAGGGAATGAAAGTTACTTAACATTTAGAATTTGGACCAGGTCTATATCTGTAGCATTGTTTCTCATCCTTCTCATTAACCTATTTTATTCTATAATTAGCACATGCCAAACTTTAGCATTTATGAACTAACTGATAGATATTCAAAGCACATAAGACAAGCAGTGTTGTATATAAGAAACAGCATACTTAAGAATTGTCAATACATTAGGCTCATTTGGTTAACAAGGACATTCTTTTAAGTTGGAATGTATGCCTATTTATGTTCTGTTCCTTGGATCTATTCACTCAAGTTATTGCGAAATGATTCCTGGTTTTCCTGACAAAAACCCCTTCATATCCAGTTGGTATGTGCTCTTCTCTTGATCTTCTTGTATACATAATAGCTAATTAAATTTCCACTTTAGCTTTGAGACTTTCATTTTCTTTAATCCCCATGCTTACTCATATCTATTTTAATGGCCAAGAGGTAATTTGACTTTTTCTGTAACTCCCAATACTAATGAAAAGTTTCAAGTCCTTTTCAAGTCTGCCATGACTTNATCAGTATTATTAGTTTTCAGTTTTAGTTTTACCAGTTTTAATAATTGTTATTAGTATTTTAGTCACCATGTTAAACATCTTACCGTGTTGATTTATTTTATCTTTATGACAATGTTCTGAATATATATTATTACCCCCACTTTATTGTTGAAAACAATTAACTGCAAATATTTAAAGTCATTTGCTAAAATTAACTAAGGTGCTTACATCTGTCACTGGCATTCACATAATTGAGTCCAGTCCCAGCTCTCATGCTTTAACTTGTCATATCACGCTATTTCCACATGACAGGCTTTTAAATGTAACAAAAGACTGTTAAATAAGTATTAAACACAGCTGTATTTTCTGTTTTTCTGTTTATAATTTAGAAAGTTATTCTATCATTCTTAAAATAATTTAGAAAACTCTTTAGCAATGTGTTATATTTCATATTTTTTTAACTAACTAAATACATTGATAGATATAACAGCACAGTTTTCACAATTTAACAGGGCATTTGTTAAAATTATGATGCATCTGTTATTTTTATATGTTAATAACAAACCAATTTACCTTAATTTTAAAAATGTAACTTCATGGAAGTACTTAACTAAACAAGTTAAATGCTCTCGATCTTAATTTTAAAGCATTAAAAATTTGCAGTCCCCCAGAGCCATTCAATTTGCAGATCTTTTTTTTTCTGCCACATAATATTCATATCTAGAAGATGTAAATGGGATTTTTAAATTTATTTGAAATAAATATTTTGAAACAAATTTCCAATGAACATGTTCATTTAAAACATATAAAAGTGAGCCAAAACATATTACGTTTAATTCTTGATAGCTGAACATAGGTACATACACTTCCTTACAAAAATGATTGGTATTTTTTAGAATACATGTTTACCAAAATGAGACAATGAAATGACACAACAAAATACAACAAACCTAATTTACTTTGTACAAAATGATATTTACATTTACTAAGAACATTTTATAAGTAAGGAACTATCAAGGCATGTATCCCACAGATCACCATACTTCCTCATTGGAACTGTCACCTGTGGGTGACACCATCCATTGTAAGGATTCCGCCAGAGAGCAAAAGCCCTCTTCCCTTGACCAGGAGTATCCTGCCTGGCTATCCTGAGACTGTAGCTTTGTACCTTCTCCCCTTATAAGGTAAAAGTAACAGGAGTAATACAAACAAACAAAATCCTTAGCATATTCCAGAAACATACTCTGAAACTGGGTGATATACATATCTATTTTTTTTTTAATTTTTTTTTTTAGTAGCATCCCTTGGCAGGCCCAGCCTTTGACTCTGTCTCTGGTTCAGTCTTGCCCTTTCCACATTAGTGTTGATGGTGAAAATTAATGGGGACTTGCCAAGTTGAACAGGAAGTAGAGAAGGATCTCAATGACAGGCTTTCAGATTATATGAGCATGCCCTTGCATTACACAACAAGTGAAGCTTTGAATGGTCTTCAAGGTGAATCTGGAACAGGGTGAACTATTGTAATTCAATTTTAAGTTCAGTAAAATATGAGCAAATGACCTATGAAATGAAACTTCTCTGTCCTGTCTACTTGAATAAAAAATGTTAGAAATAAGTTATTCATGGTTTCTGTGTTAAAGGCATCGTGTTACTATTCACACCATTGACTATATGCTGTCCCTCTGATTCTCATACGTTTAGCAAATATATAATGAAACTCATGAAATTAAAAGCCTACATTTATTCTTGCCCTTATTCATTAACCTGTAAGTTTTAATACCCTCATTTATCTTCTAAAACTGCTTATTATTGTCAGCAGGTCCAAAATATACACAAATAACTGTCCAATGGAAATCCTTCAATTCAGGAACAATGAGGTATGATAGACATATATTAGTTTCTTTAAATTTCCTTTGTCCTGAAGTTGCCTGTCTCCTTTTTCAGTGAATTAATAGCATGGTGCAGCTGGATGCTTGTGGAGATGTTAATCTTTGATATCACTGAAGTGTGAACCGAATAAGAGGACAGACCCCTTGATCTAGAACGGGCTTGTTTTAAGATGTTCATAATTGTAAGTAAGCATTTGGATATAAGGTGGGACTGGATTTGGTACGTGAGCAACAGACAAAAAGAAGTAAGTATATTTGTTTAAGACGACGTCACTGACAGATTCTAGATTAGACTAAATAATGTAATATACCGGGGTGCCATATACACATTTTAAGGGATGTTATCTATGTTATCTATGCTCAAGCAGTAGTTTGCCATAAACAGATGTGTCTGGACACTGATGGTAAGCACTTTGAGCACCTCTTGTTAATTGCAGAACTCAAATGTGACTTGTATTCATCTTTGTTATCGATATGTATTGAGTGTTACAATTAATACAGTTTTTCCTTTCTTAAAATGTGTATACATTTTTTGGCATCCTCTGTATATAGACAGAACATAGCTGAATAGTTAAAGCCAGGCCCTAGAGCCAGACAGTGTGTTCAGATGAAGCTCCTGCATTTATTTAGTAATTAACTTATCCTCTCTATTGAGAATTAAGCCCCA
>NW_017732701.1:79343-80381 GCF_001890085.2 Hipposideros armiger | reverse complement strand
GTGAATTTGCAGTGCAGGAGAGCAGCCCCCAAGTAAGAAACTTTGCGTTCCTATGTGTTCCATATGCTGATTATTCATAGACTTGGGGGTGTGTGATGATTTCTAAGAATGACCTTGAAATATACACTATTTGAGTAAAAGTCTATTGACAAGAATGTTTTCAAACTTTTAAAGTCCCGGATATTGCTTTCCTATCAATTCCATAGACAGAGTCATGTCGCCCTTTGATAAGGGATGCTTTCATTAAGTAGCAGTTTTAGGTGCAGCCCAGTGCTGCTCAACAAGACTCATTGAAAGCACAGCCTGCAGATCGAAAAGCAATTAGCATGCTGGATTGTGATAATTACTCGCAGTATGGGGAGCTTCTCCAAGATAGGGCTTCTACTGTGCCTAATAATAGGATTCCTTAACCGGTGTTGTATTTTCATAGACAAAGCAGCGTTCTCATTTTAACCTTGTCACTTATATCGGGTGGGAAAATAAATGACCTTCACACATTTTTTTTCCCTCCTAAAGTATGGCACAGTGTTGTTCTCACAACTTGTAATGTCACCCAAATGTTACCTTGAATCATGATTTAATGGGCCAGGGCAAAGCAACATCTCCTTTATTTCTGCTGTTTCTTTGCCTGGCAATGCAATGATTACCAAGACACAAAAACTTAAATGGAGCTCTCACTAAAACTGAATGTGGAAGCAGATGGAGCAGTTGTGTGTCTGCCATCATTTGCCCATTATTACAAAAGGCCAAGGTGACTCAAATTTCTATTTACATGGGAACAAACAATTCTGGGACATAGCAGAAATCACATGACAATTTATTTCTCTCAATAAAAATCAATTGTTTCTGAGTAAGTTAATCCTTGACATTTTGGTCTACTTACACTGTAATCATTAATTGGAAATCATATAGGATAGAAAATATGACATATGTTATTTTAATACTTAGGTGTACTTAACAGTTTTGAAAATATTTTATAATTCTATTGCTTTATTAAACAGCATTTTAGAAGTTTGATTCAGGGCTTATTATTATAAA
>NW_017732701.1:75375-77000 GCF_001890085.2 Hipposideros armiger | reverse complement strand
AAAGATCATGAATTTTCACAGGTTAAATATGTGAAACGTATTAGAAAGTGGAAGAAGAAAGAAAGAAACGTGTTTTGCAGTGCACCTATAGCTCTTTGGGGATAATTCATCCATGGACCTTAGATGTATTTATTTACATGTTTCATTACTACTCCTTAGACTAGCAGCCCTTTGAAAGCTCCTTGAAAGCCTGTTAAATTAACTTTTGAGGTACTGGAACACATATATCTAGCAAAGTGTTTTTCCATATGAAAAACTTAATGGACACATGGTAGATGGATGTGAATACAAATGTTAAAATAATGGTTAACAGCACAGGATCTGAAGCTAGATTCATTGCCATTAAATACCAGCTTCTCAGGTAGAAGCTCTTCAGTCTAAGGCAAGTTGACTCATTTGTCTAAGCCATAATCTGCTCATCTCTAAATTTGGGATTATAATAGTAAAGATTAACTGAAATAATATGTTACCGCTTTGGACAAACAATTGCACATGTTAATCTGCTAATAATGTTATTTATTGTTTAGTAGAGTTGTAAAATAACATGTATAGATAGGAGGTATATAGCAAAAAAAGTCATAAAAAGTAATAAAACGGAAAGACTACTTTTAAAAATATGTAATGTGTTTCCTTTCATATTTGTATGTATCTGATCATCTCCCTAGCAATTGAAGGGTAGTAGGTGAGGATTGTTTTAGTAGGAATAGTAGTAATAATAATAATAATAATAATAATAATAATAATAATAATAATAAATACTATTTCTTGTTTTTGCCAAGATTAGAATCAAGATTTTTCCTGAGAGGAAATATTTTTTTAGACTCCTTTGACTCCCATTTTGTATATCAAGAGCCAAGTTTGGTGGCCTAGATCAGAGTGCTTTTATTATTTTAAGTGTGTCTTTTTTTCTGATGATTTAATGTTCTAAAGGTAGTGAGACACCCACTCCATCTAGACTGAGGAATTTTTTGGAAGAAAACAGTAGGGAGATATAGGGGACCAATCAGCAACCAATTATTTTGAGAGAGTGCGAAAAAATAATAGGTGAATACAGATGGAGAAGGAGCATCTGTTTTGGTTTATGTTTGGGGTACTGGGGGTGGGGGAAATGTCCTAGGGTTTTCAGCAAAGCCTGGAGCAACAGAGAGGGAGCCCTTCTCAGCCGCTCTCAGCACCTGTCCTGTAAGAGGAATCCAGCTGTCCCTCCCTGCCTTGTGGGGAGATGTGAGAAGTATCTAAGGATAGAAGGCAAGCTGACAAGGGGGCTTGCAAGGGCGAGAGAAGTTGGGGGCAGTACTAGGTTCTTTAGATAAAATCTGTAAGATGGTCAACTAGGCCTGGGCTGCGTGGCTCATCTCTGCTGAAATCAGGTGGCGATTAATGAACAGGACCACTGGGACTTTGTCAAGCCAAATAAAAACAATAAAAAATGTGTAAGAGCAGCTCAGGCATTAGCAGCAGACCCCAATAAAATGCCAGACACAGGATCTTACCAACTCACCAAACAGACATCAGCCACAGCACATCGAATAGCAAGATGCTTCAATTTTGGCCTCCAATACATTTATTCTCACTCTAGGTATAGCCTTACAGTGGTTCTGGTAACAATATGGTCAATGATTAGT
>NW_017732701.1:71841-72696 GCF_001890085.2 Hipposideros armiger | reverse complement strand
ACAGCAACCTTGCTGGCTATTGGCTCCTCCTTTAGGGGGGAAAGCTGCTGGGTTTGTCTGTAGAGCTGATCACTATTAATCGCAATTGCTCTGGCTGAGTGTCTGTTATTAGTAGAACTGTTTTGCTTCCTTGTGTTCAGCCTTGTTCTCTCTGCTAGTCTGGGTGGGATGAAATTGAAGTGGGACTTTTGTGCAGTGCTAGTCACTCACACTGTTCCTCCTTCCCCAGTGAGGGGAATTTTTTCTAGCTGGGGAGTACCCTCTTGACACTGAACAATGTCTACTTAGAAAATGGGATGATGTAGGCCAACTGAAGCTGTCTTCCTTCTTTTCGAGGGCAGTTATTCTTGTTTTTTTCTTTGTTGTTGTTCTACTGTGTTGCTAAAGTTTTTTCAGTGGATGCCAGAGCTCTTCAGAGCTGTTTTTGTTCATGCATAACTGTCTAATTGTTGATCTTTGTGTGTGGGGGTGGGGGTGGGGGAGTGTAGGCCTCCTACACCGCCATTTTGTTGAAGTCCTGAGTGAAACTTCCCACCACAAGATCTGCTTTTGGGTCTTCTTAGTATTTCTGATATAAATGTCGTGGTATTTCTGATAAATACTTAGATATTTCAGATAGATTAATTCATTTGTCTGGTGAGTTACCATATGTGTTGTATCAGCATTTTTACCTTATCACATTACCTATGCCAGCTTTCCTTCCTGGACACCTTTGCATACTCCAGGGCTCCATCATCACCTTCAAATTCTATTGTCTTTATTTTCTTCTACTAGGTACTGTTACTTTATTTTTTTGCAAGGAACTGAAGCCCTAGATGCCAAGTTATTGAACTATTGTTTAAACAATGCTGTTTT
>NW_017732701.1:68319-69301 GCF_001890085.2 Hipposideros armiger | reverse complement strand
TATTTGTTTTTCATCAAGTCATTTGTCCTATAGAATATCTCTCATTTATGTTTGCTTGCTCCTTTCTGGTGAGATAGCCAGATAGTAAGCATTTAGGCTTTGTAGGCCTAACTTAGCTTTTGTAACATGAAACAGCTATAGATAGCAGTTGAATGAGTGCAGCTATATTTCAATGAACTTTATTTACGGACACTGATATTTGAATTTCATATACTTTTCACATGTCTTAGAATATTATTCTTCTCCGTATAGTTTTCAACCATTTAAAAATGTAAAATTATCTTTTTAGCTTTCAGATTATACAAAATAATGCACTGGGGAGTGATTTTGGTCACAACTGCTTTACCTCTTTATGTTTTATAACATGGTAATTGAATTTAAAAGCCAGATGAGATTTTGATTACTTTTTTAGGCTAGAGTACTTCACGGGTGGTGCAATATAATTATTGCTGAATGATAGCATAAGGTGCCTAATGTCTGGCTGCCCGCTACTTAGTAATGCTGATTACGACCTGTCTGATTCCTCCATTACAGACTTCCCATGGGCCTTTTGTTTATCGCCATTAGTTTCTATTGATGACTATTGGCTTCATTGTTTTGGGGGCATAAATACATTAGTGATTTTCTAATTCCATGTTTTTTGTTTTGTTTTGTTTTGTTTTTTGTTTTTTTCTTGCATTTATTAGCAAGAATTCTTCTAAAGACATCTTTGCCTCATCAGTCATGTTTATTTTATTGCTACTGGGTTGCCGTTATTTTTCCTTGAACGTGCATCTTTGAATGGGAGTTGCTAAGTTCAATGTATGTTAAGCTGTTATAAAACACAGTTGACCCTTGAACAACATGGGTTTGAACTGTGTGGGTCTATTTATATGCAATTTTTTTCCAGTAAGTAAACAAATTTCCTCTTCCTTATGATTTTCTTAATACCATTTTCTTTTCGCCAGCTTACTTTATTACAAGATTACAGTATATACTATAT
>NW_017732701.1:62985-65254 GCF_001890085.2 Hipposideros armiger | reverse complement strand
CCTTAAATCCTTTTCTGGTTAAAAAAAACATCTTCTTATGCTAAATAGAAAATTACATAATAAATTCAGGGTTCAGTGCAGGAAATAGAAATAATTCTAAGTTTTTCCAGCAGAAACCAGTTTAACACAGCATGCTTGCCAAATCATTAGTGGCCAAACGGATGGCAGTCAGATCCATCTCTACAGCAGCACATTGCTGCTACCATGATCCAGATCAAGACCTATTGTTGTCAGTGATACCACAGCTCGCGACACAGAGCCACCCACACTCATAAAGCTTGTGACTGGACGAGGTGACATAGGACCTGTCTGCTGTAACTATAGCGTAATCGGTTAAAGATTACATTTAAATTGACACAGTTACTGAAATATCTCCTTCTCTGTCCTCGGACCTTCGGAAACTTCACACAACTGCATCATGAAGACAGGGTCGAATTGTGTGCAACACTTTGGCTTTATGCTAGTCTATAAAATATAGATTTTGCTCTTCCATTGTCAGTAATACAAGAATGACTTTCAAAAGAGTGGAAATATATGCTCAGTGTCAACAGACAGTATCTTAAACAAATAAGGAATATGATAAATATAGGTAAAATGTTGCAGCATAGGAGTCATTTTAAATGAGCAATTCAAATGCCATTCTTCCTCATGCACAGGTAAATGCAGTAATTACTAGTTAATTAAACCTGGCAAAACCATGTTGTGATGTCTTGGCAAACATCTTCTATATTAGTTTCTTAGGGCCACCGCAACAAAATTCCACAGCTAGATGACTTAAACAACAGATTTTCTTTTTTCCCCTCACAGTTTTTGAGGCTAGAAGTCCAAGATCAAGGTGTTGACAGGATGGGATTTTTTCGAGGTCCCTCTGCTTCGTTAGCAGATGGCCACCTTCTTACTGTGTCCTCACAGGGTCCTTTCTCTGTGTGTGCACCCCTTGTGTCTCTGTGTGTCTTACAACCCTCTTCTTATAAGAATGCCAGTCATATGGGATTAGGGCCCACCCAAAAGGCCAAATTATAATTTAGTCACCTCTTTAAAGGCCCTATCTTCAAATACAGTCACATTCTGCAACACCGGAGGATAGGGCTTCAACATATGAGGTGGGGGTGAGGATGGGGAGACAATTCAGCCCAGAGCACTCCCCTTCCACTTTTCTTTTTATTGTACAAGCACATTCCATGGAATTGGCCCAACTGTATTCTCATAATCATTATAAAATTATATGAAAGGTCATGCTCATGTACTTTCTCAGTAAATGTTTCCCTAAAAAGTTAAAAATCTTATGCATATACATTGTTCACTCAAACTTACAAAATATCTAGGCTGAGTTATTCACACATCACATTAAAGACATTCAGAAGGGAACGATTTTTTTTNTTTGGACAACCTAATCGAAAAATGCAATGTGTCCCGGCATTCAGTAGGTGCTAAAATAATACTAACAGCTGACCAGTATTTATTATGTTTAATATATCATGTTTTTATAAGATTTATGTTAAGAATTTTTACTATCTGCTGAAAAAAAATCTCCAAATAAACTAGACTAAAATCACTTTAAGTTTGTTTCTTGTTCACATTATAGTATTGAGGGGATAAACAGTTCTGCAGGACTTCCTTCCTCCATGTGGCCGTTTAGGAAGTCAGGTTGACAAAGGACCTGTCACCTTCAACTCATGGCTTCCAAAGTTACCCAGGGGACTCATGTTGTTTTTTCCTTCAGGGAGATGGAAAAAGAAGAGTATATGGAAAGGGTTATAAACCAGAACTGGAATTGGAGTTTGTCAGTTGGGCTGACATTCAATTGACTAGAGCTTAATCACGAGGCCACAACTAAGTAAAAGAGAAATTGGGATACTACAGGCTAGCTGTGTATCCAATCACAAGGGAGATCATTGATTATAGATAATAGTTACCAGTCTCTTTCACAAGTACTTCTTGAGAATGATCCCATTTAATTATTTCAATAGCCCTGATGAGTTAATAAAGTGAAATCAGACAAGTACATGACTGACCAAGCTATACACTGATAGTGCCAGGATGTAAATCTTTTTGATACATGATACCTCTGTTGTGTCATTTTAATACTGTTCAATATGATTTCTGTTAATTGTTTGCATTATTATTTCTGTATACAGAAATTTAACCTTTGAATGCATCCTTCATGATAATTTCTGTTTTAATTGTGAATGTGCTGCCTATTTCATGTCATTTATCCATATGTATATGAATATCTACCAATGATATTATTATATCCTTTTGCCCCACA
>NW_017732701.1:59297-60345 GCF_001890085.2 Hipposideros armiger | reverse complement strand
CAGGCGATGTTTGCTGCAATCCTAACTTGGAGGCAGACATGAGCCAAGTAAAAAGTGATTGAATTTTACTATGACTTAATTATATGATTGGTTATGCGTTCCTGTGTGTGCATGAGTATCTATAACTGACCAAATGATTGAGAATTTAGTTGTTATTTTATGAGATAGAAAAATGAAATTGTGTCCACATTGCCAAGAAAAGTTCAACCTTTTTACATATAGTATCATTCTCTGTAAATTGCAAACTTTATAACAGCATTTTTTGTAATTATTGTTAGTTGACTTCTTATATTGTAGATCATCATATTAAAATACGATTACTGGAGTCATTAAACAACTCTAACACGGTCATACTATTACTTAAAAAATGTATTAACTGGTGCTTCCAACCCTTATGGGACTTTGCATTTGTTGATTATGTCCTCAGAAAGACTAAGACTATGTAGAATTAAACCATTATTTATTTTTAAAGAGAAGGCTTTCAGATTTCTGTTCATGAAATTCAACTAAACAGGGAGAAGTAGCAACAACCAAGAAGATCAATTGATTTTATGTTAATTCAAAATTATAGACTGTATTATTCAAGTTAGTGTTAGAGAAAGAGTATAAATCTCTAGTTGTTTGAGAATAGCATTTAAAATCACCAGACAAAGCGTAAATGGAAAGACATGAGAAATCAGAGAGATCTTGAAATGAAATTTGAAGTAAATTTAAAGAGTCATAAATAAAGAAAAAGCGCCAGAAATCCACTTTTTCTTTTTGGAGGGTGTTACTGTCATTCACAAGTAGAAGTACCAAAAGAAGTAAAAGCCAAGAAGAATTTAGATTTTACGCAACCTATACTTTCCAGCATCTGGCACCTATCACAATAGTACAGAACAGGCATCAGCGTATCTTTGCCAGAATGCCTATCAATATCTACTATTGACATTGATATTCTTTAGTACTTAGAAAGAAAAGTAAATCATTAAAAAAATCCCCAGCCACAAAGAGAGAAAAATAGTAGAAACATGCATTTGGGACTGAAGCAGAGTTTTACATATTATAA
>NW_017732701.1:55696-56632 GCF_001890085.2 Hipposideros armiger | reverse complement strand
AGGTCAGACTTTTAGCAGTAACAGTAGCAAGCAAATCTCTGTTGATAGGTAACCATGCCACTGGTCCATTAATAGCCTCCATGTCTAGCTACTACTTAGTACACTGTGAAAGCAATCATGTGATTGAAAAGCTGCTGTAACCTACTGGCCAAGTCATCCTGTCCACTGGGTTGTGACATACCCCTTCCACAGATGATGGTCTCAGATGTAATTAATATATATACGATGCAAACATACTCACATTGTGTGCCTATTCCCATTATCCCATCCACATGCTTCTTCTCCAGGACTTCTTTTATCAGATTTCCAAACTTCCTACTACTTCTACATTCCTGACCCACTAGCCATGCCCTTTGCCACTGCTCATGAGCTCACATATATTTATAACTCATTTAACTTCTCTTTCCACACACTTTAAGTGACAAAGTATACCTTACTAAGATTTGGCCATTGGAAGGGTTTCCCTTTATCACTGCAGTGGCACTGTTTGGTTCTCATTGATACAGCCCCTTTCCATTTGGTGATCTGATAGTAATTACCATAATAATGGGAAAGTTTGGCTATGTGGTCTCTAGATGTTCCATGCTTTGGCACTCAGGTTCCATGGGGTCCAGTAACTATGTTACAGTAGTACTGACTCTTACTTGTAGACAGAATGCCCTTGCTCCTCAACACTGGGGATATGCATGGCACCTTTCCTGTTGGGTTTGCCAGAGTATCCGTGCATGGTCTTTATGATAGGTATCTCTAGAACCATAGGATCTATTAGGTCATAGGCTCCAAGCAACAGGACTGCTTATATAGACATGAGCCATGAAGGCTCCCAAGTTAGAAGCCTTATGTGTCACATAATAAATTGGTTGGAGCAGCATTGTCAAGCATGGAATATGGTGTTTCCAAAACATGAGGAGAGTCCTATTAATAATAATTCTTCTT
>NW_017732701.1:49313-51997 GCF_001890085.2 Hipposideros armiger | reverse complement strand
GCTTAAAAGAAATAATAAAATGCATAGAAGAAAACATAGGTACTAAACTTATGGGCCTTGGTCTTAGAGAGAATTTTGTGAATTTGACTTCAAACATATGGGAAGTGAAAGCAAAAATAAGTGAATGGGACTACATGGAACTAAAAAGCTTCTGCATAGCAAAAGAAAACATCAGCAAAAAACAAAGAGGCAACAAACTGAATGGGAGAAGATATTTGCAAACAACATCTTTGATAAGGGGCTAGTACTTAAAATATAAAAAGAGCTCATACAACTGAACAGCAAAAAACAATCCAATTAAAAAATGGTAAGAGGGACTGAACAGACACCTCTCCAGAAAAAACATACTAATGGCCAACAGATACATGAAAAGATGCTCAACTTCACTAGCTACTAGGGAAATGCAAATCAGAACCACAATGAGATATCACCTCACACCTATTAGAATGGCTATTATCAACAAAACAAGTAATAACAGTGCTGAAGACAATGCAGAGATAAAGGAACTCTCATACACTGCTTGTGGGAATATAAATTGGTACAGCCACTATGGAAAATGGTATGAAAGTTCCTCAAAAAATTAAAAATAGAGTTACCATAAGACCCAGCAATCTCTCTTCTGGGTATCTAACCAAAAAAGTCTGAAAACATTTATTTGTAAAGATATATGTACCTCTATGTTCATGGCAGCACTATTCACAGTGACCAAGACGTGGCAACAACCAAAGCGTCCTTCAATAGATAATTGGATGAAGAAGATGTGGTATATATACACAATGGAATATTACTCTGCCATAAGAAAAGATGAAATACTGCCATTTGCAACGATATGGATAGATCTTGAAAATAACATAAATGAAATAAGTCAGAGGGGAAAAGTCAAGAACCATATGATTTCACTCGTATGTGGGATATAAAACTGAAAGCAATAAATGAATAAGATCAGCAAGCAAAAACTCATAGACACAGATAACAGTGTAGTGGTTACCAGTTGGATGAGGGGAGCAGGGTTTGGTTGCTGAACACACAATGTAATTCACAGACAATGTATTATATGATTGTACACTTAAAACCTATATGATTTTATTAACCAATATTACTCCAATAGATTTAATTAAAAAATAAAAATAAATACATAAAATAAATGAATTTCCTTCTGTCTGGAAAACAAAAGATTAAAAACATCAAGGATACTTTAAACAAAAATTCATTAAAATCATAATGATACTCAGCGCCATATAATTAATTCTATTTATCTTGATCACTTGCCAGCATTTCATTATTAGTTATTCCTTAGAGTTCTATAAATCTTTATCCATTTTAAAGGTTTGATCTGAAAGTTCATTGTCAGAGACCTGTATTTTGGAATAAGTCAGAGTTCTCTCTAGCTTTGTGAGGAAGAAAAATTGGCAAAAGTATCATAGTAATCTGTCTGTAAATGACAAAAACTTAAAATCACATGGTTATAGATGCGATTATGATACAATTAACAAAGGCATTTGTTTTACTCTGCAACATAACATTTTAAGAAACCAGCTAGAATTAAAAATTAAAATACTATATCAGGGCATTACAGACGCTTGATTATAATCTCCTGAGAATTCATTTTTATGAATAAGAATATATGTACAAATACTGAAGCAAGGACCCCTCCTCTAAAAAGCCCAGCTTAAAGCCCCAGGTCCACTAGGCCCAATAGTTCCCCCCAAAACCCAGTAGTTTCCATTCCCGTTTAAGCTAACCCCTGCCCAGCAACAGCAACAGAATGTACCCAGCAAGAGCTCAAACATTCTCTTAGTGATTGTATGCTTATAGCATAATTATCAATCAATTAATATAGTTGGATATTAACATAACCCTGCTGTTTTAGCTTCTGCCACACACTTTGCTAGGACTGGACCATTGTCCTAACAGAGACCCCAGCTCAGTAATTGATGGGCCAAGGGTATGAGGAACCCAGTTGTGTGTACTTACAGTTTCAACATATATCATCCCTCCAGGGCTTTCCACCTCGGACCCGCACTGCGTGCTAATATTTCTGTATCCCACAATTGGGACTTCCCATAATGGACTTGTTGACAGTTTCTATTTGCCTCAGTGGAAATTTCTGCCTCAAAGTACCTTGTAGTTTTTGCCTTTATAAACTCGGCCTAACTTCCCTTCAGGGCTGCGAGGTCTTTGGAGGCACTAGCCCCCTCGCAGTTGCTAGCTCTGTGATAAAGGCTCTAATTTTGGACCCCTAACTGGTATCGTTGTCTGCCTGACTCGAGAACTCAGCTTTGCTTTACAACAATACAACATAATTATTATTTTTTATTTGAGAAAGCTTTCCCTGTAATTTTCAGTATATCAAATAGGCCTAATTAGCTTATATTTTCTCTTTTATATACACAGAGAACCAATCTTTGAGGCATTCCAGGGTCCCATTCCATTGAAATAACTCAAAGCCACTTCCAGGTTAAGAAAAAGTCTCTTTTTCTGTCTTGTACCCTAGAAAGTTTGTCAAATATGCTTGACCAAAAAGATTATATATTATTATGAAACAATATTAAATTATCCGTTTACTCAAAGTAAAAATAAAAGTTGTCAAACATAAATACAGGTTACCTATTATTACCAAACCTTAGTTCTTAGGATTGAGAAGATTGTTTTTTTTTTTTTTCGAGTAATCAAGTAACTGATTA
>NW_017732701.1:47140-48628 GCF_001890085.2 Hipposideros armiger | reverse complement strand
TCTTCTTACTCATTCAGAAAGAACCAACCTTGCTTTAGAAGAACACACTTTATTTTACTTCCTTCAAAAATGTATTTCTATATCTTATATCTTTCTTTACTGAAAATACACATCATTTCCTTCCATATCAATTAGAATTCAATTAGAACCTTAATTTTTACTGAAAACTAATTTGTAAGTAATCAGCATTTTTTAGATTGGCAAATTTAGGAATCTATTTCAAAACCTTTAGACACATACATTCTTTTACTTGCAATACACAGGACATTTTCATTAGCAGATCTATAATTATATTTTAGTTTCTCTGTAATAAAAGTCAAACATTGGTAAACTTAGGCTTATCTAGCAATTAATATTTCAGTTATTCATGTTATTTGGAAATAATCTAGATATTCAATCATTTTTACCCTTTAATTTAACTTAGTAAAATTCTAATGTTTCAAGTTATCAAAGAGATTTATAAAATGATTTAAACTATGTAATTATTGCTAAAGAGTTAACCTAAAAGAAATATTTTATCCCATTTATATTTATTTATTTTACTTGCTCCTAATAATTAAGTTTAGATTAGTTATGAAAATTTTACCATGCCAAGTTATTTTTCTTGATGACCAATTTTGTCACAGAGATAACGTGAACTTATTTGACTAATAAACCCAGGTATAATCAGAGTATTACTTAATACTGATGATGCTAAAGATATGCCTATTTAACCAAACCGAACTCAGAACCAGCTTTCATATCAAATATTTTCCTAGATTATATGATTCTGAAAAGTATTTGAGCTAGTCTATTATAGTTTTGAGAGTTCTCATATAAGCAAATGTTTGGTTAAACCAATTTAATATTACAAATTGTCAATTCCATAGTAGAAATATGCTATATCTAGAACATACATGCATGAACATACATATAAACATAAACAGAAATCTCATAGTTTTCATTTCAAAATATGAGCTTTTGTGTTCTAGGTATGATGCAAAACCCAGAAGAAAAACTGGATTCAAATTGCGTTTCTGGCAGATGGACTAACTTTAGATTTTACTCAGATGAACAAAGCTTTGCATGCTTTAAAAACAAATAGTGTCGACAACAACATATCTCACTCACATTCATGCATTTTCCCCTATACATACAATAATTTCAGATTTAGTTTACCAGCTGTAGACCAAATTCAAAACAAGTTTCAAGTTAAAAACAAAATTCTGCAGCTGGATTCAAGCAAGCCAAATTATTTCAACCCAAGTTACCAAGGTAACTTCTCAAAGCCTTTTCCCTTCCAGAGGGAAATTCAAAAATCCACTGAAAGGGCAAGTTTCTTTGGTGTCCTCAAACACAAAGTTACTCACCAAGAGATGTCTTCTAAATCAAGCATGCAATTTTCCTGCTGCAAGATGGAAACGCCATATGTCGGCCATGCCTGGTGGGTGCTGAGCACTGCAGCTTTGTCCCTGGGACTATCAGTCCAGGCAGCTGTTCTGACAGAAC
>NW_017732701.1:19014-44740 GCF_001890085.2 Hipposideros armiger | reverse complement strand
ATATCAAAAAAGGTTAGCAACATCATTTTGATTCTTGATTTGGACTGATGGAACTTTTTTGGTCATGGAGAATTGGTTGACTTCCATTGTGCACTTTGATGCTTTGTTTCAGCATCATATTGGTACACCCATTTTCATCACCAGTCGTCTTGCCTCTCCAAAAGTTCTTGGCAAACTTCGATTCTCCTTTGCTTTTGTTCATTGGTGCGCTCATTTTTGTACACACCTTTCTCATGCCAAGATTTTCAGTTAAGATATTCCTGTTTTTCTATCAATGTCTACTTGGTCTGCTATTCTTCTCACAGTCAGCCGACAATTTTGACACACAATTCGATGAAGTTTTGCAATGTTTTCGTCAGTTCTGCTTGTTACTGGCCGCCCTGACCTCTCTTCATCAGTGACGTGTTCTCTCCCCTCAGAAAATGATTAATACAATTGTACACTGCCATTTTCTTCATAGCATTATCCTCATAAACTTGGACTAACATGTCCCTGATTTCACTTTCACTTTTGCCAAGTGGAACAAGGTATTTAATGTTTGTTCGTTGCTCTAATTCAAGCTCAGACATTCTCGCAACAGCACACAAAAAACATGCAACAACAATAATGAACACCACTTAGCAGGACACCACCACACATTGACACAAACACAGCTGTGAGACACTGATATACCAAGGTTATGAAACCTTACCGAGCTGTTTGTACAGTGCTGCCAATGTAAGTGCATGGTGGCAAGTTCACGAACTTAATTGACAGACCTCGTATCTCAGTATTTCCTAATTTACTACAATTAATAAAAATGTAAACTATTTTATCTTTGGCAATCTTCTTTACTACTGAAATCACCTACTATATTTTTTGGAATTTTTACATTAATATTAATTTTCTCGGATTTATATTCTGAAGGCTCTGTACATGGAAATTCAATTTTTTTTCTCGTATCCTCAGGAAATTCAATTTTTAAAGCTTACTGTAATTATTCTTTTTAGTCACATTATCACATCTTGTCAGTGAGAACCCTACCTGTTTAAAGATAATAATATTATTTCATTTGTAAAAAGTAGAAATATTATTTCTGTAGAAAGAGATATCTTGAGTTTTTGTGTTCCAAATCATGGAAGCAGCACTCTCAATGGAGATGTAGATATTTTTATTGGAAATAGTATTATTGACGATAACGTGGCCACTTGAACACATTTAATATCATTACACGATACTGGTACTAGGTAGGTTGGCCCAATATCAGTGCTACTGGGGTTACTTACAAAGACAAAATTGAATCTTTTCTGATTAAATGAGTTCACATCAGTAATTCTCTTTTAAATTTATTTATATAAAGATTTACTTTAATTTTATTTTAGTGTAAATTGGTCAATACTTTTTTCTATGAAATGTTTACTAAAAATTTTATTCTCAATCCCTTGTAATATTATACTTTCTAAAAAAATAACGTACTCGTCAACGATTTACCATTCTATGGTCATTTTATTATCCTTGAAGTTTTTCAGTAAAACTCTTGCTTACTTTATAATTATTCTTTAAACAATTTATGAAGTGTATTGAAATTTTTATTTAAAATAATCAAATCAAATATTTATATAAAAAGCAGAAAATAATATTAAAATTAAATATATTCATCTTTTTTCAGATAATTTGATTTTATGAGTTAATTTCCCTTTTAATGCAGCTTTTCTCACTCTTATGTCATCATGATATAAATAATTTACATCAATTCTGCCTAGAAAATAATGTATTTCATAACATAATTACTCAATTCAAATATGGGACCAAATATTAACAGAAGAAGAAATTGAAAATTGGTCATGATTTGATTAATAAAAACATAATTGCAGAGAACTCTTCTTTCCAGCTACCACTAATCAGACTGTCTTGTTTTTGAAGGTGGAAAAGAAGAAAAAAAATAGAAGAGAAGAAAGCCAATCAAGCAACTGACCAATGGTAAGGACAAAGGTCAAATATAATTTTAACCTGGTAGGAATACCAAGTGGAATTTTAACATTAGAATTTTTATACTTACACTTTAAAAATATATACTCACCTCTAAGATTAGTATATCTATTAGGAAGAAAACAGAAAAAAGGATGTAATATCCAATTACCTCACAATTGTGTCCGCTAGTTGTTTGTGTCCTGTGCTAAGGAAAAAACTAAACTATTGGTCCAAAGTAAATAAAATGTGTTCAGGGATAGCCAGATGAATGATGTTGTTAATTTAAACTTAAAAACATACAAACAAACTTGTGGTAAATATATTAATAGCTGAATGTCAGCGATAAACTGCTATAATATGGGCAAGACTGTTTTGTTTTTGTTTTTGTTTTTATAACTATGCATATCAATGTATGGGAACACCCAATACCTGAAAATGAACTGACCATGCTAAGTTAGTGAGCGTGTTTCATTAAAAAATAAATAAATAAATTTGGAAAAACAAAAGACTAACAACCCATCATGTGATGAGAACTCCTTCCATATTGTCTAGAGACAGTGGAGTTTGGCTAGAGAGACGTGAGCCACACCTTTTGTGCTGAGCAGGCCTTTGTAAAGTGCAATCCACAGAAAAGAGCGCGCCCAAGAGCTGTCACTGCTCTAGATGGCATAGGGTGGAGAGTGGGCATTTCAATATGTGAATATCAAAGTAGGAGAGTAATCGATTTTCTGATGATTCTAAGAATTTAAATCTGTGCTTGTCCATTATATTTTTTTATCCTATGTTCCAATACATCACTTAAATTATACTTTAGAAAAAAGTCAGTCTTTAAAGAATTGAGGGAGGAAAAATCAGATGTAACATACTCTAGATCAGTGACCTGCAAATTACAGCCTACTGGCCAAAATTGTCCTGCCTGTGGACTATTTCTATAAGCAGAGTTTTAATGACACACAGACACAGTCATTTGTGTATGTATATGTGATACTGGTAACAGGAAATGTCTGTGAGAGAAAATATTGCTGTGTTCAAATATTCAAATATATGAATCATTTTAAAAGCATTATGATTAAGTCAGAATTATTCCGACTTATTATTCCAGTATGATACAGTGAAAATATATTAAATGCATCACAGACTAATATCAGAGTAAACCAGTTTCTCAATTTAAGATGGTGAATGGATTAGACTCTTAAAGATTTGAGTGAAATTTCTGGGCAGGATTGTTAGGATTTTGTATATTAATATTATTGTATTTGGGAAGTATGCTACATTATTGTAGCTCCTCCCAAAATACATTGACCTTTAGAAAACAGATTTTAATCATGATTAATCCAGAAGCCATTTATATTTTTAATAGACAGCCCCAATACATAGCTTTGGTGCCACATATGTAATAGATGCTCAACAATATGTTAAACAAATGATAAGCAAGTCTATGAAATAAAATAGGACAGAAATATGCAAACTTTTCTGCAAGAAATAGAACTGCTAATAAATTGATAAAATCATCTTAAATTAATTTTATTGTCAATCGTGGCATAGGGCTTCCTATAAACTGTTTTATCTGGGCAAGGACTAGACTTGAATTTGATAAACTTTTGCTCTTCTACTCTTCAAGCCAGTGCTAAATTCACAGACAAGTCTTTTTTCTATAATGATTAGGCAGTCAGTTTCTACTTTTTGGATACTAGAGCAACATATTTCAATTATAAGTCAATCTAGAATTAAGAATTTTATAAAGCTGAATGTAGTCAAAATCTAAATGACATACTGCCTCATTATAATATCATAAAATAGAAAATAGACATATAAAATCAAATAAAAACACAAAACACATTTACCAGTGCCAGGATTTTTTGTTGAATGTCCTAAATGATTAACGTTTATGTTTGTACATTTGCTTTACTAACTTTTCGTAGAATATATATNTGTGTGTGTGTGTGTGTGTGTGTGTGTGTGTGTGTATAGCAGAGAGTGGGAGATGATTTCTAGAGCTAGGATTTAAAACTAAATTTAATCATAAGAACCCTTGGTTTCAATATCTTCACATGTCCAATGACTAGCTAATAGGATTATCAACACATGATTTTTTTAATGATAATCCCTATATAAATAATGAGGAAAGTAATGTAAATTTCTGTCTTGAAACAGGGATAGGATTCACATTTTATTCAGAAACCATATGAACAAGTTGAATTTCAACACACATATTTTAGACAAATGGAGAAAATTATGAAATTAAATGAAACAAACCTGGTCACAATCAGGATTAGCTGCAAGTACTACTGGAAACTAAAAGGCAGGCAAAAAGGCCAGTAATTATATGAATATTAAATATACAATTATTTATTTGAGCTTTTCTAACTCTATCCATGAGGCACTTGAATCATGGTTTAGTTTTTTATAAATATTCAATATCAAGTTGTGATTGAAGAGCTGCCATGGGACCGACCTTATAAGGCAAAAATTGTTTTTCTTGTTATTGAGGGTTCTAGTCACAGTTGAAGATGACCCTCCATGGTCTGTAGCTATTGCTGAACTTAATTTTATACACTACTTATTCTTTTAATGTAATGTTGCTATTGTCAAGATGACAGCTCAGAGAATTACTTTTCCACTATGTCAGTGTTATGATTCTCCCATTTACAGCAGAATGCTTTGAAAAGCACATTGGAATGGGTGATATCAAAGACATCATTGAGTATTAATGCTTTTAAACCCTAAAGAATCATCCAAGAGCCATGTAAAATGTTTAACTAATTATAAATTTTAAAAGATAACATTTGGTGACAATGAAGAACGTAGTTCTGGAAAACACCTTGGGGCTGCAGGACTAATTTGCTAATATTCTACAGCTGCTGTTTCCAAACTAAATTTCTGAGACCCCTAGAGCAGCACTAAAGAGACATTGAGGAAAATATTGGGTTAGCCTGGTGTAGGCACCAAACAACAATAAAAATGTTAGAATGGTGTGGTTTTTCAAGAAGTTGGAAAATATAAAGTTAATTAATTCTCTTTTTATGATAGTTTTAGATAAAATGAATTCAGTTATTTTTAGGACTGTGCTAAAGTTCTGATTTGGAATCAAAGGATAAATAAATGCCCAGTGAAGCTTATTAACTGTTTGGTTTGCTTTAAATTCTCAAGATCCATCTGTCTCCACTATGATAGACAGTGAAAATTATATCCCTTGGTTCAGAAACAGACATTGAAATAGCAGATGAAATTGAGGACCCACATATGAGGTCATACAATTAAGTTCGCGAATTCATCCTACAAAAAGTGCTACATACCTCATTGCTGAATATCACTATGGTCACCTTCAAAGTACTCCCCTTGGGAACTTATGCATCAACAACAGCATTTAGTCTACCCTTCAAAGCAATTTTGGAACTCTTTTTCTGGAATGTCCATTAGAACTACCTTCATATTACCCTTGATCTCCTGAATGTCATCAAAATGTCTTCCTTTCAATATTTCCTTTATGTTTGGGTAAAGAAAGAAGTCATTGGGGGCCAGATCAGGTGAGTAGGGAGGGTGTTCCAATACAGTTATTTGNATCACTTAAATTATACTTTAGAAAAAAGTCAGTCTTTAAAGAATTGAGGGAGGAAAAATCAGATGTAACATACTCTAGATCAGTGACCTGCAAATTACAGCCTACTGGCCAAAATTGTCCTGCCTGTGGACTATTTCTATAAGCAGAGTTTTAATGACACACAGACACAGTCATTTGTGTATGTATATGTGATACTGGTAACAGGAAATGTCTGTGAGAGAAAATATTGCTGTGTTCAAATATTCAAATATATGAATCATTTTAAAAGCATTATGATTAAGTCAGAATTATTCCGACTTATTATTCCAGTATGATACAGTGAAAATATATTAAATGCATCACAGACTAATATCAGAGTAAACCAGTTTCTCAATTTAAGATGGTGAATGGATTAGACTCTTAAAGATTTGAGTGAAATTTCTGGGCAGGATTGTTAGGATTTTGTATATTAATATTATTGTATTTGGGAAGTATGCTACATTATTGTAGCTCCTCCCAAAATACATTGACCTTTAGAAAACAGATTTTAATCATGATTAATCCAGAAGCCATTTATATTTTTAATAGACAGCCCCAATACATAGCTTTGGTGCCACATATGTAATAGATGCTCAACAATATGTTAAACAAATGATAAGCAAGTCTATGAAATAAAATAGGACAGAAATATGCAAACTTTTCTGCAAGAAATAGAACTGCTAATAAATTGATAAAATCATCTTAAATTAATTTTATTGTCAATCGTGGCATAGGGCTTCCTATAAACTGTTTTATCTGGGCAAGGACTAGACTTGAATTTGATAAACTTTTGCTCTTCTACTCTTCAAGCCAGTGCTAAATTCACAGACAAGTCTTTTTTCTATAATGATTAGGCAGTCAGTTTCTACTTTTTGGATACTAGAGCAACATATTTCAATTATAAGTCAATCTAGAATTAAGAATTTTATAAAGCTGAATGTAGTCAAAATCTAAATGACATACTGCCTCATTATAATATCATAAAATAGAAAATAGACATATAAAATCAAATAAAAACACAAAACACATTTACCAGTGCCAGGATTTTTTGTTGAATGTCCTAAATGATTAACGTTTATGTTTGTACATTTGCTTTACTAACTTTTCGTAGAATATATATTTTTTTTTCTTTTTTTTTTTTAAGATTTTTTTTTTAATTGGGTAATTGGGGGAAGGGGAACAGACAAGTTGCTGTCCTTTTGTTCTTCAGTCTAGTTGTGGAGGACATCGCTTCACTGGCCCATCACGCTGGCTGCTGGCTGCTCACGCTGGCTGCTGGCTACACACGGTAGCCCATGGCAACCCACTGCAGCAAGGGCTGTAGCCTATTCCATCACAGGGGACTCACAGCAGCCCAGCTCTAAGCTGAGCTGTTGTTCAGCATCTTAGCTGTAGAGGGCAGTGTCACTGGCCCTCATATGTGGGATCCGAACCGGGGCACTCTGGCGTCCCAAGCCAACTCTTAACCAACACGCCACTCGACTGGCCCCTATATATTTTTTTCTTTATCTGAGATGTTAGCAACATAAATAGATATGTAATTCAAATATATTTTCCATTACTATTCTGAAAAGCAAAAATTGTAGGGAAAGGAAAACTACTTATAAAAATTAAAAAAAAAACACATTAGCAGTGTTTCGTTTATTTAATGACTCAATAATGTTCATATCAATGACAAAAACAATAATCATTTGCTGTTATTGCATTTGGATTGAGCTGGGGCACCTAGGTGGTTCACCTGGCCACTTCTGATGTGTTTGGCTGTCGGCTGGTTCTTAGTCCATCTGGGTTATGCTTGGCAGGAATGACTTAGGATCTTCCCACGTGTTTCTCACCTCCAAGAGGCTAGCATGTATAAGCTCTGATGGGAATATGAACACCAAATAGAGCAAGTGCAAGCACGCCAGACCTCTTGAGGAACAGGCATGGACCTGGCACACTGTTGCTTCCACTTTCTTCTATTTGCCAAAACAGTGCACATTGGCAAGGGTAGAATTGGGGCATAGGGACACTACAAGGCTACACATCAAAGGTCATAAATACAGAGAAGTAAAGTTTTGGGACCAATGATGCAATCTACTACACCAGGAAGTATTTAGTTACTATTAAAAAAAACAGATGAATGATTTGGGATGCAAATAGTAGCAAACTATAGAATATATATATATATATATATATATATATATATATATAGTCAAGGAAANNNTGAAATTTCTGTGTTCTCTTATATTTTTCATACTTAACTGTACACAAAAAATTAAGGTACACTTTGCTTAAGGTGAAAGGTGTAGGTATAAAGTACTATGCAATCAATGCATATTAAGACATGAAAAATTTCACTACATCAGAAATTTCCCCCATGGTCTTTCAGAGTTAATTCACATCACTTTTATTTAATTTCATATTAGCTATATTAGCAGTTCAGTAAGATAGTTAAAAGGACTTTAGGGCATAGTAATTTAAAAGAAAAGAATAAAACTCTGAATTCTGAGAAGATAAGATTGAATTGGTGGAAAACTGAAGAAATTTACAAGAAAAGTAATATATAAGTGAATTTAGCAATGTTTCAGAATACAAAGTTAAAATTCAGAAATATATTTTATTTGTGTATATTAATAGAGAATTTTAACTGAAATTGTAAAAATACTATTTAAAAAGCATCAAAGTTATCAATACTGAAGTATAAATTTAACAAACAAGTGCAGGGTTTTATAAACTCAAAGCGATAAAACTTTGATGATATAAATTGAAGAAGATTTAAATAACTGTAGAAATATACTAGACCTATGGATTGAGAGAGTTAATATTATTTAGGTGTCAATTCTCCTGAAATTTGCCTGTGGATTCAATATAATTTCCCATTTAAGATTAAACTATTATATTAGCTATGGAGTTTTTAATTGGTGTCTTTATCAGGTTGAGGAAACCTACTATTCATAATTTCTGAGATATTTGTTAAAAAATCGGCATTTTACCTTGTCAGTGCTCTCCTTGTCTCTATTGAAATGATCAAATAATATTCTCTGTAATCTATTGAGATTACGAAACAATAATTTTTGAATGATAAACTATGTTTCCATCCATGGTATAAACCTCACATTATAATGGTATGTTTTCATTTAACTATAATGATGGACTTGATTTGCTAATATTTTAGTAACTTTTGCATTTGTTTTCATAACACATACTGTTCGGTGATTTTCTTTCTCGTTTTTCTTTTTCTTTTCTTTTCTTTTTCTTGGCAATATCATTGTCTGGTTTTGCCATCAGGGTTGTAATGGTCTCACAAAATTAGTTAAGAAGACTTTACTCTCTTATCTACTTTCTGTAAAAGCTTATGTAAGATGGATATTCTTTCTTCCTACATGTCTGAATTCATCAGTGAAGCAATATAGAACTGGTGTTATATAGTGGGAAGTTGTTTATAAAGTAAATATTTAAATAGACATAGGAATGTTTAGGTGATCTATTCTTGGGAGGGTGTTGGTGTATGTGTTTCTTACGGTACTTTTCTATTCTGATTTTCAAATTTATCTCCATAGAGATCTTCCACATATCCCTGGTTACTATTTTAATATCTATAACATATGCAGCAATGTTTCCTTGTTAATTTCTGATGTTATTAATCTGTGTTTTTCCTGTTCCTTTTTGCTTCATTATTCTGCTAGGGTTTCATGAATTTTATTGATTTTTTATGAAGAAACAACTTTTTTGCTTGATTCTTTTATTTATTGATTCCCTCTTTCTTATTTGTCTTCTATTTCATTGATTTAAGCAGTGGTTTATTTGTATTTCCCCTTATCCTATTTACTTGTTTTTCTTTTTTGTAGCTTCTTTGAATCACACATTTGGGAGTTTAGGATGCATACACATTAATATTATGTCTTCTTAATTAATTGACACTTTTAAGCTTATGAAATGCCCTGGCTTATATTCTTGTGTTAAACTTTTCTTCACTTAAGGACAATAAAAACAACATACTTGCTAATTTATGCCATATTAAAATATGAATTATGTGACTATTATAATACCCCTTATATTGATTAATTAGTATTAAAAATAAATATAATTTTCTCTCTGAGCAGTGTTTTTGAAAAGTGCATTGAATTCTAGGAACATAGCACTAATCCTATTTTACTTTGTTAATTTGCACATATTTTTAGAAATTTTCTGTCATTAGGAGGCCCTACAATAGGACTTGGATCAAAAGCCCTGTTATTCTGATCTTTCTTTACTAAACCTTCATCTGTGTTCACTCATGACCATTATTTCTCTGCAAATTTTCTACTTAGTCTATTAAAAAGCAATGCTATAGAAGTTCTCTAAAATGCCCAGCTCTTTTGTTGGAGTCGCCAGTGACTGCAGCGCTGTGCAAATCTGCTTCTTCCAGTGTGAGTATTTCATCTAGCAATTTAATAGAAGGAAGAGCTGCTCTCAGGGAAAGAGAGGACTCCTTTCATATTCTTGGAATTTTTGATGAAGTCTTTGAGGTGGCTTCTCCAAAATTTGTAGAATGCGACTCAGTCAGTGCTCAGAGGAGAATAAATAGCTATACATGCCTAAGGGAAATACAAAATTTCTGCATGATCCTTTTCCAATGGGCTAACCAGTTCTGTATTTTAGTTAAATGTTATAATGATTTAGGGGGACAATAGACAGAGTACCTTTATTTTCATCCTCAATATTCTTTGCTTTCGAAAAAATTGTGGCGGGACACTTTCCGGTCTGTGATCCTGTCCTGAGAAGGGATGGCATTCATGCTTCGCTGGCATACACACTTCATTTTTCTTGTCTTCAATTTTAACATCCACCTAGCTCCTTTTTATCAAAAACACCCTGTAATTCTAAAGGGAATGCCTTCTTTTGATGGAGTTCAGAAACTGCTGACTTGCATCATCAAAATAACTTTTAAAATCGTTAGTGACTGAGAACCATTTCTCATAATTTTACACTGACATTTATCTGTTCGTGTCCTCAGGACAAGCAGTTAGCTCCAATCTTCTGAGCTTCCCCCAGACACTGTTAATGAAACGTCCACAGTTCATTTCTTGATGATCACGGTGAGAGTGGTATTCAGGTCCTCTTTCACAAATCCATTCTTCTTTCAAAGCTATTCATTCTCAGTACTTTCAAGATGATTTTCTTTGTTCATCCTCCTTTGCCTTACTCTGGAGCTGGGAAATCATCCTCCAATCATCAGGGGCAGTGAGGTCACAGCTTTCAACTGGCACAACCTAGTTCCATGACTTCACCAGAGCCCTTATACAGGGGGCAGGACTCCCAGAACCCTTGTTATTTATTTTCATTTATAAAATTTAATGATATATTTGTATATAAATAGGAACTTTTGATGAGTTCTGTGTATTTATTATCTCCATGTTCTTTATATTATTCTGTTTTAAACTTTAAAATTTATTTATGTTTCATAGCATTTTCTTTTTGTAGCGTAATTTTACTAGAGATAAATTCTTTAAAAATTTTTTCCTGCCATTTAGTTTATCTTTGTTTTTGAAATATATATTCACAGATAATAGTCTTCTAAGTTCAAACTTTTTTTTTTCAGCTTGTTAAAGATTTAGTTCTATTGTTTTCTGGGAATTCAGCTATCCTTTTTACCATCAATTTTATTTTATGTCTCTATTTTCTCTGGCTTCCTGTAACATTTTTCAATGTCTTTAGTTTTCAGTAATTTAATTGTGATGTATCTGGAAGTGTTTTTATTTTATTTAGCACATTCCAGGTTTTCTGAACTTCTTTGAGGTGTGTGTTTGTTTGCTTGCTTTCAAACATTTGTAAAATTTTCATCCTAAACTCTTGACATATTTGTTGTGACTCAATCTCTTTCTGTTTTCTTCTTGGCTCTCTAACACTTGTATATTTGAATGTTTTTCATATGGTCCCATAGGATTCAAATGATTTATTCAATTTTTCTCACTTTTATGTTTGTGCTTTCTTTAGGAAGATTATACTGTCACACCTTCAAGTTCATTAATTCTTTCCTCTGTTCTGTCTATTCTGGCCATAAACCAGTCATAAGGGTTCTTTCTCTCTCTCTCTCTCTCTCTCTCTCTCTCTCTCTCTCTCTCTCTCTCTCTCTCTCTCACACACACACACACACACACACACACACACACACACACACACATGCATTTATTTATATATTTTAATATTTTCAGAAACCTCTAAACAGTGCATTTTCATGTTGCTCACCTTTCTACCATTATCTATAGCTCATAGTTAATTTTAGTCCCTATTATTTTTAGGCCCCTTACTGTTCTAAATCTGATCTAGTTCAATCAATTGACTATAATTCAAAGTGGGTCATATACTCTTGCTTATTTTTGGTGAGTCTTGTATATTTTATGGAATGTCAGACACCGTATATAAAAGAGAAAAACAGAGGTCAATACTATTTACACCCAGAAATGAGCACAACACTTACTGTGAGGGGTTGGATCAGTCTAGTTTATAGTTGGCTGGAGTTTGGGGTTTTTGGTTACTTTAGCTATGTTCAGTGTGCCATGGATCTGAAAACCCTCTGGTGATAGACTGCTGCTGCTTTTGATGAGTGTGTGACCTGACATGCATGAGGCTCCACCTTCACCTCTCTGCAGACCAAGGAAGACTTTTGCTAAAGAGAGGTTTCTCTCTGTGCTTTGCTCCTCTCTCAGCAGGAGGGCATTGCTTGCTACCCAGTGGGAGACTGACAGTCGGGGAGAGACTTGAAGAAGGCCCTAATTTCTTGAGTTTCAAGTCTTGGGCTTCCCTGCATTCCTACCCCTCCATGGCAAACAACCACTTCCTCCTATTCAGTGTGAGGTCCTGAACTCAAAGCATTTCCCTAGCACTCTCAGTCGTGGCAAGTTTGCCTCATACCGATTCACGGTCAGAGATGGTTATGTTTCCTGCTCAGTTTTCTAGGGCAGATAGTTTAATGCCAACAGTTTACAAAGACTATGGTAGGTCAATTTTCTGCAGCTCCCAAAGCATCAGAGAGCTTTGCCTTAGGTCAGTGAAGTCTTTCTGCCCCTCTCCCAGTGATAACCAACCCTGGATATAGGATTCATTCGGGATCCTGGTCATATTTCTGGCTTCCCCCAATGACAGGTAGTTTCTGCTTCACTGAGTGAAGGATCTGGGCCAGGTAGGGTTCCATTTCTTCCTCCAGCATCAAAGAGCGTCTCTCATCACATCAAAGCTCAGGGTGTGTGTGTGGATGGCTTTCCTGCTGCTGCTCAGGGCAGACAACTATCACCTTTTAGCTGTGTGGGGTTTGGTAAATAGGCAAGTTGCTTTAGGATCTCCTGTTCACCTCTAAACATCGAATGGACATACATCCTGGCACTTGGCATTCCTACCACCTTGTTCGTAGTCCCTCCCATGAGCACTTGACCTGTGAAAAGGATTGCCCAGTAGATCAAAGTCTCCTTTTATATCTGGGAATTTCAGGGATTCTAAATTCTTATGCTAGTCCATAATGAGCATTTAATAATTCATTAAAATTTTAGCTTTTTTTTTTCATCCGACATAATTTCATAGTAGCTAAATCTATCCTCCATTATTATATCTTAGGTAAAACACTTTATGTGTCTTATCTCTGCTTAGAAAGGCATGTTCTCCATTGGAATATTTTTTTCACCACATATCCTTATAATCTTATTGTTTTATAACAATGATAATAAAGATAATAAAGTTTTTAAGATGATAAAGTTTTCTTGCTGAAGTTTCTATATTTTATGTAAAAAGTGAAAATCTCACTTTTCAATTTAAAGCAATTTTGGAAATATGTAACATATAAAATTTCCCTGGCTTCAACCTTTAATGGGCAATTTAGCCACATTTTTGTTCTCAGTCTACTTTCCAATGTCATATAAAAATGCAGATCTTTGACTCAGGTTCATCCTAGAAGAGTCAGAATTTGATAAGTTAGAAGTCCAATTTATTTAGTATGTGGATACTGCTCACAAAGTCATTCAGGATATATATTGGCAAAGAGCTATAATACAGAGAGAAAGAACAAATTCTGAAATTTTTATTTTCTGGTTAAACATTTCTCTAGGCATGTACAAACAGGCACACAGGTATACAAATAGCCCCTTCTTCTCCCAAGAGTCTTAATTTCTCCATTTTTACTGTCATGACCTATTCAGAAAGAGACATTTGGAACTTCACATCTTTCTTTCTAGAAGTTTCCAGTTAATCTCTGATATTGAATGAGGTGGTGGGGCTATCTGTTTGTCCATTGATATTTGTTCTGGGAAAACATGAGTTTATTACAAATCTTTGTAAGGGAACTTTAGCATAGTTTGTTTTTCAGATCCTACAAGATTTCTCTATTTTCAATTAAATTAGATCGTTACAGTATGTGGATCATTAAACTTTTCCTTCAATCTAAAGAACAGAAATAACAGGTTTAAAGGAAGAGAATATTCTTTTTGACTTTGCAAAAGCAAAAGGCTTGACTAAATGGATAATAAACAGATGACTTTGAATATTTATAATAATTTTGCAAAGAACCTCAAAGTAGTCATGCTACCTATAATAATGAAAATGACAATCTTTTCAGCTACAAGCTTATTTCAAATAATAGTAATTTGTAAGTGTTCTTTCAAGGGGAACTAATAATTATATTTTCATTTCTTAGATATGCAGCAGTAATAGCACATTATTCGTGGATTTTAATGAAACATGCATATTTTCAACTCATGCTTGACAGTTCTAGACTTACCACTATATGCTATATAGCTTCTGAGGGCTTTTCAGAGTATCTATCATGTTATTCTTTAATACTCAAATTTTTATTAAATTTGTAACCTAAATCCAGAAGGGTATACAACTGTATAATTGCACTGGTGGCACATTTACCGAAACTAAACACACCCATGTGACAAGCAGAATATTACCAGGTCCTGTGAAGTCTCCTTTATATCTTTTTTTTTTTTTTGGTGTGTGTGTGTCACTACAAGTGTCCCTTCCTTCAAAAGGAATAAAAACAATCCTGACATGTGAAATCATATATATTTTGTCTGTTTTTACACTTACTACAAAAGGCATCATTCAATATGTACTCCTTCTATCTTGCTTTTCCTCAACATTTCGCAGATGACATTCATCCATAGTGTTAAATTAAGTTGCAGTTTGTTCCTTCTCTCATTGCTGAATAGGATTCTATTGCATGGATATACCCAAATTCATATTAACCTCTCAATCTCTTGGCCTTTTCTGTAAAATGGCAACACACTGGGCTCTTGGATCTGGACTCACAGAGGGAACAGCATCACCCCCTCCTCTAGCCCTTCCCCTCTACAGCTGAGTATGTGCCTGGCTTCTATATTCACGAGGGAGAGAGAGACTCAGCTGAACCTCATACCTGTGTTCTTACATTCATTTTTCTGTCTCCTTGCACAATTGTGCACGCTTTCATTCCTATATTGCAGTTCAGTTCCGATTCATCAACCTTTGTTGATATCTGAATAAGAAATGAATGTAAGTACTGATATAAGTACATATTTTTAAAATTCAAAAGGAAATTTTTATTGAATTAGCTTTTCTTATAATTTTTTCTGTCAAAATTATGCCATGAGTTTTTTTCCTCTTGAGAACTTAATTTTAAATAACCGCACTTTTATGTACTGCTTATAGAGGAGTAGAGACTCTAATTAATAAATATTGATCTCAAATGCCTAGAAATAAACAATATTTCAATGAACAGTTACATTCAAAATGAAACAAAATTAATAATATATGCTTAGATTTATGGATTTACTAAAATATGCGAATACAATATGTGTTTAAAAAGGAGAAACTATTTTATTTATTGTTTTATTTAGTTAATTAATATATAGGTGATCACTTCTATGTTCAAAGTTCCTAAATTTTATGAGTAATGCTTCTTTAGTGTTGATTGCATTATTAAATGCCAGATTATGTATTATATATAATTCATATCACCGGGTAGTTAATTGGGAGAATAATGTTTACATAGATTAAGTTGAATTTGTAAATATTATATTAGTTTAAAATATTTGTCACTTGTCAATTAGGTAATCAACAGAGTGCCTAGTTATAATGACAGAATACTGATAAAATTAGACTAGTACTTTACTTTTGTTTGTTTGAAAAAATTTCATGTTTCAGTGTTCAAATGAATATACTTAATTTTTGTTTTGATTTTCAAAAGACTGTATAGCCTTTTCACATACACATTCAATTTTAAGTTAACAATGATTTAGGAATTCAAAAAAAAGTGTATAAAATAATACATAGAACAAATACTACAAAGAAACTTAATGGCTGTTATGATACCTGGTTATCTCTCCTGCCTCTATAAAGTTTATAAATGATTTTTAACTAATGCTTCCTGATCTATAAATTATAAAGGAGGAGAATGGAATAATCTCTTCCAGCTATACAATTATATGAGCTTCAATCTAAGTAGTTATTATTTTGAAATATTCCAAATGTATTTTCACTGCCTAGCTGGTCATTTTCACTCTGAAAAATTTACCAATGGAATGAGAATGCATCTCATTACTCCAAAGAAATAAAAAATGTTGCCATAAGTAAAATGATATTGTATATCTTTAACTTTTGGATTTCACCCTTTAAGAAAGTCACCACCAAACTAGCCTGAGAGTAAAGGATGGTTGATTACTAAAACTAAACAGAGTTTGTTTTGAAATTGAAAGTCTTTTCTTGAGAGATTATTGGATATACAACTTAAATTACTTCTCCGTGGGTAAACACCCTTTAATAACAAATTTCAGCAGTACCCAGGTTATAAACCTACTTTGGTGGTATAAAAATAATGTCCAATTTTTGTGTGTGACTCTTGGCTGTATTAGTTATTTCAGGCTGCCAAAACAAAAGAGCATAGAGGGGGGTGCTTAAACAATAGAAATTTATTTTCTCACAGATCTGAAAGCTGGAAGTCCAAGATCAGTTGCCAGTGTAGTCAGTTTCTGGTGAGACCATCTTCCTAACCTGTGGGTTTCCACCTTTGCTTGTCTTGCCATGGTGGGGAGAAAGTGAAAGAGCAAGGTCTCTGGGATCTGTTTTTTTAAGGGCACTGGTTCCACCAGGAGGCCTCAGCTTCATGACCTCATCTAAATTTAATTATCTCCCAAAGGTCCCATCTCTAATTATCATCACATTTGACATTAAGGCTTCAGCGTATGAATTTTGGGGGCTCAAAATTCATTTCACAGTAGTACTGTTCCTATTGTTTCATGTTCACATTTCATACACTTTCAATTTTATTTTTGCCTCAGAGAATCTTCCTTCACTTCTTGGAAATAAATCTGTATATATAAATGAGGTGTTTCACTACCTACTAGAGAGCTGGGTATTACACGGAGAACAAATCTTCCATGTATTGTATGTTACCACCTTGTAACGTCTTCTCTATCCTTTGATCTGCTAATGATATGTTTCCTTATGTATGTGAGATGCTATGTATTTGATTTTTGTTATTCTGTATAAAACTTTGAATATATTCTACCCACTCTTAGACATTTCCCAATAATAACAATTAAATGGTTCATAATAGAATATCAAAGCTAAAGTAAAAAACTTAATAAAAATAATTTATATTCATTTAATCAAATTATAGGTTTCTTTTGAAAGTTATCTTTCTCAAAGACGAGGATTTTCAAAAATGTATTTTCAGTTGAAAGAACAAATTGCTTTTTCAGTTATAAATATCACAAAAATTACATAATTTATAAGTAGATATTGACTTTCCAAAATGAACATCAAATTTTATTGACTACAGTGTATATCTCTAGCCAGGCAACTTGAGAAATAATTAATCTTGGTAATCATAGAAAATGTAAATCAATAAATGCAGCATTAGATATGGCTAGGAACTATAAGCAAAGTGCAAAAAGTATTACTACTATTATTTTGCAAATTGCTTTGATGTTTTCAGGATTAACTTTAAGTGATTCTAAAAAGTTGCATCACTTAAAATTATTTAACCTAACTAAAGTGTATTATATAATGTCCCAAGATGACAACCATGTGAAGAAGTATTAGGCAACTGGCCAATAGGCTAATAGATGACAATGTATTTGGTTTTTTCACATTTAATTTAAAAATAAGTTTTAATAGCTAACAAATTATAATGCTACACATCTATAATTTTCATGTCCACTTGAAGTTGGATTTTAATAATACAGTGTGTTTATTATATTGCCAACAAATTTTTATTCAAGATTTAAGTTCTTCATATAATGGCTTGAGGTGGCCTGGATTCTGATACTTGTCTTTCCTCTGTGACCTTGAGCATTTCAATTAAAAAAAAAAAAAAGATTGATTTTAGCCATCAAAGTACCGACTCAGGTGTTGCAGGGATGGAAAGCAAAAACATAAACCACAGTCCTTGCACTCAAGGATCTTCCAGTTCCCTTGGGATATACAAGAAAGTAAGAAAAGTGTAAACGTTACCATAATACAATAAACCATAAGCAGCTTTGAAGAGATTTTTTAAAATTATGAAACTGAAAGGATGGAAATATAATACTGAGGAGATAACATTCAAGGTTGGCTTTCAAATTAGTGTAGAATTTCAAAAGATGGAACTAGTGATTTGGGTGAGAGGGCATGACAGAAATAGAATGAAATGTCGGGAAAATCTGTACAGCAAGAAACATGTTCACCAACAGCAAGTCATAAAGTTGTTCTAGAGTGAGCAAATGTAGGGGAATATAATTCATAAAGCCAGGAATGTAATTGAGAAATGTATTGTAGACTAATTTAATTTCCAGAAATTAACTGATTAACTAAACAAATAATTAATTTTGGTCTACAATTCTAGACACCATATCACACACTAAGAATCCATACTCACATTACAAGAAATATGAGGTTAGGAAGGTAGAGTCTAGAAGGAAAATAGAAATGATTGACATGCTTATATGAATATATCTAAAACTGCAACTATGTGATTGTCAGAAGGTTATGATATAGAAGTACACAGTAATATATATATATATATATATATATATATATATATATAAAAATATATCTACGTCAGATGGATTAAAGAAGAATTCCTTAAATACAAAATTGAGTTCAGAAAGATAGAGGTGAGAGGAGAACAAAAGAGCATTAGATGTAAGTNTATATATATATATATATATATATATATATATATATAATAAAATATGACTACGTCAGATGGATTAAAGAAGAATTCCTTAAATACAAAATTGAGTTCAGAAAGATAGAGGTGAGAGGAGAACAAAAGAGCATTAGATGTAAGTGAGAATGTATGTATAAAATGGAAGGCCAGTGGAGCTGGATCACAGATAGACAAGTGTTTCCATGTTGCATGCCAGTTAGGAAAGTAGGCCAGCCCCAGAGGTTGTAGGGTCTTTTAAGTTACTTTATTCTCTATCCTAAAGGTAATGGGGAAATATTTACATGGATAAAAACAGGCATTATTTTATTATCGGAACTTCATTTCAAAAACAAAACACTGTTGAATGAAGGAAAGTTGGGAGGGACAAGACGTTTAGAGAGAAAACATAAAAATGTCACTAAGGTGAACAGGTTGAGAGCTAATGATTGCTCCAAATAAGTGGTTTGGAGATAGATATCAACATACTGATTTAAAATATATATATATATTTAAGATTTTCAATGGGGAATGCATAGTGAAGAACTAGAAATTTAAAAGGTTACTCTTGGTCACTGGATTGCGGTATTTAGTTCAATGAACTTTATAATGACTATGATAGAAAAGTCAAACTAGAAAATAAAACCCTTTAAAGGAATAAGACTATAAATTCTGCTTTAGTTACCTATGAGATTTCTTTGAAGTGAACATCCAAGCAAAAATGCAGGTTTGCGATTTCAAAGAGTAAGTCTAGATTGGACATAGAAGTTGTGCGTGATCTTCACACTGGTGTTGGAGCAATGAAGGGACAATAAACTCCAAAATACTGATTGATGGGAGTAAGGCTGAAAGGAGATCAAGAAACAATAATTAAAAGTTAAAAGAAAGCCTCGAGTGTGCTGTCACAGAATTGTTTCAGAAAAGAGTAAAAAATGGCGGTAAATGCTGCTATGGCAAGTAAAAGGATATTGACCACTAGCTTTCCAAATGGAAAATCAATGAAAATGTTAGAAATGCTATTTCAGAGAAATTATGCAGTAGAAAACAGATTTTGGGGGGTTAAGAATAGAGAGATAGGTAAAGAAATGGAACTGCTGTTTATAGGTAACTATTTCAATGATGCTTTGCACAGGGAGGTGACAGAACTCCAACTGGAGAAGGGCATCATTAAAATGAAAGATTTTTTTTAATGGACTATTGAGAATATTCAATGAAAACAATGCAGTTGAAGTGAAATGGTATTATATTCAATTTTAGACATGGCATGAGTGATTAAGTTTTTCTAATAAAGAAATGGCAAACTAGAAAACTTTATTTTTAAAATTAATACATCCAAGGTAAAATGATGACTTGGAGCTAAGCCACTCTTGAAAGAGACAAGAAGACGTGCAAAGGCTGATGAAATCATGTGTATGTATGTACTTTTAGCTTGCTGTTTGTTGACAGAGAGAATGGAAATAGAAAGCTGCAGAGACTGATACGATAAATTTGAAAAGATGAAGACTACTGCAACTGGTAAATGGTTTTGCCTGGAAATTGGAGAGACTTACGGGAAGTACAGGTAAATGTCAAGGATATGACCATTAGTGGCTGAAAGTAGCTGATGAAACAATTTATAGGGAGGATGATAACTGCAACTAGAACTTCATCCTCACACTCATTCCAGAAAACCTGTTCTTCTGAATTTCATCAACAGTCTCCACATTGCTAAGTTCAATTATCTGTTTTGTCACTTCATTTTGCTTGACCTGTCAGCAGATTTTGGTACAGGTTATCAGTCCCTTCTTAAAATCCTTTCTCCCTCTGGCTTCCAGAAACCATGCACTCCTGGTTTTGTCCAAAGGGATTGAAATCCATTTGATTTTTGGAAAAAAATTGGAGACATCCAGAGCTCAGTTCTTGAACATCTCCATTTTACTGATTTCCTAGGTGATACTTTCCATTAAACTGTTTGATGCAATATCTATACACTAGCAAGTCCTCCATTTTTAAACTCTATCCTGAACTCTAACAATATATCTTTAACACTGTTTGAGTGTTGTGCTTGGATATCAAATAGGTTTCTCAAAATTAACATGACCCAAAGTCATCCTCTAATTGGAGTCCTCCAGTAAAAATCTGCTCATCTTACAGATTTTCTCCATTGCACTACCTTCTTGTTCTTCAGGCCATGATCTTGAAGTCATTAGTCAAACCTCACATCCATTCCTTCAGCATATGTCGTTGGCTCTTCATTCAGAATATATCCTATATTTGACCACTTTTTATTGTTGCTACAATGTTACAAAATCCCTTTCTGACTTCTCCCGCTATTCCCCCTCTTCAGCCCTGCAGGCAGGCCACCATGCTCTTTTTGGTAGTAATTCAGCATGCTCATACCTGACAACCTTTGCACTTGCTAATCTCTCCACCTGGAATACTCTTTTCCATCATATCTGCACAGCTTGACCTCTCATTTTCAAGTCTCTACACAAATATATCTTTAACAAAGCTCTCCCTGAACACCATTATAGAACAGATTATGCTTCACTTCCACACTTTCTGTAACTTTGCCATGCTTTATATTCCCCCATGGTACTATACCATGCAAAGTACAGTTTATATTTTTACTNTAATCACATTGTCATCCAAATAAAGTAGAGATTTATATGAATATCCTCTAAATCAAACAAAAATTATAAAGTTTATTCTAAGTGACAGGCTCCATATTTTGAGAAAATGTTTTGGAAACAAGGCGAAGCACAAAAAGACTCACTTTTCAACCAGAAGGCCACACTTTTCTAATGAACAGTTGGGGCTGCCAACCACTTAAATATTGTACTAATAAAATGACTCATTAAAGAAATGTGTAATACACATTTTTAATTGATACAAGACTAATGAATTTATTTAATTTGTACATTGACATGGTGTTTATATCGGACAAAAAGAAAGCCTATGCATGCATGCAAAAGCTTATAACATTTCAGTAAATAGATTTATTTTTATATACTTGTAGTTGGCTTCCTTCTCTCCTACTTCTTCCATTCAGTACAAATCTTGACTTTGAAAGAAATATGAACCTTAGATTGATTGATATTATAAACATTATATTTAAGTAAATATAAACAATATAATGCTATAGTCACTATTATTATTTTTTTTTATTCTTTGTGACAGAAATATAAAGAAAAAGAAATTACAAATACAGGTGAATAATAACCTGTCGAAATGAATAAGGGAAATGAAGATACTTGTAAAGTCTTATTTTCATTTAAATTATTTATATACAAAAGGAAAACTAAATTTCTTACAACTGGTTTATTTTCAACACATGGGTAAAAATATGTTGCAACATCTTTCCCTTGTGCTTTATATAGACAAGCAGACTGTATTGTCTGCATATATGCATGATATTCGATATGTGAAGAGCAAGACCACATTTACACTTCAGAAATTCTTCAGTGAATACAATTTAAGAGAAAACTTCCACAAACCTTATTGTGAGAAAGGGTGATAGCATTTGTGTCGCTCAACTCCAAATTGTCTCCCAGNCAACTTTAAGTTGTAATTTAAACAGCCACATGTGACCAGTAGCTATCATCTTGGATAGTGCAGAGCTAAAATGTAAACTATTATGGCAGATTGTTCTCTGTTTTGTTTACTTCTTTAATTATTTTTCATAGACCAGTTACACTGCCAAGTAAATATCTGCATTCACAAATGAATGAAAATAGAAGTCCAATAGGTAGTTGATAATATTAAATCTGGGCTATGAGAGAGATAATTAATATAGACAAAATGGGAAGCTTTTTAGAGAAGTTTTTTAAACATGAATTTAGAAAGAAAATTAAAAACAAGCAGCAATATTTTTTAAATGATATTTTAAGAAAGGGTGACTTACAAGTAAAAATTATAAAGAGTTTAAGGAGAATAGAAAGTGTTAAAATAAGGTTTTTGAATTTGAAAATTTGATAGTCATAACTAACATGGGTAGAGAAGAATCAGTGTATTGTTTAAGGCATGTCAAGAAAATAACCCAAAACTGTTAAAAAATGGGTATGAATTAGAGAACGTTGGGTAAATCTGGCAAATTGGTCTCTTAGCTGTGTATTAAAACTAGAAGGAAAAAAAAGAAGTTATAATGGCGGAGAAGTATTGTAATTTGCATTTTGTTTAATAGCAATTGAGGCCACCAGTGACTCTTGTAGCAAAAACAATGAGAAGTATGCTAAGAAGCAGAAAGAATTTATACACTAGGTTTGTAAAGAAGATAGTTTTGGATTAACTCAAATTATACAGATTTAAATGGGAAAAGAAGGTTCTCTCTCTCTCTCTCTCTCTCTCTCTCTCTCTCTCTCTCTCTCTCTCTCTCTGTGTGTGTGTGTGTGTGTGTGTGTATCTTTGGAGGAGAAACAGAAAAACAAGAGAAGAGAGAGAGCAGAAACTTGAAGGTTAAGGAATGTTTTTTTCACTCCTCCTGAATCATAACTGAACAAAGGGAAAATAATGTAGAGAACACTGCTGCAAAAGATATGATAGAGATTAATCAGTGCTGTTCATCAGCAATGCAGGTCCAGCTGAGGTTGGAAACATGAACAAATCATGTTTTCATTAATACTGCCGATCATATTTCACAGCTTTGGTGTTTAGAAGACAGAAAAATGAAGGGAGGAAGAATGGAAGTTGTATCCGTGATGTCATATGTGACTAAAAAAATTATCCTGTGACAAGATGACAAGAATCAGGGGAACTATACAGAGAAACAAAAAAGGGAGGGGGTATGGTGTAATGATTGAATTATCTGAAAGAGGTAAAATAGAGTTAAACCACATACCTGAAGGACCCTCCAATGTTACAGTGTGAAGCAAGGCTGATATTATAGCTGCACTTTCTCTTGTGTGCTGACAGGCTTAAATGTGGAAGGAAATTGAGCTGTTGTACCTATAACATAATTGCCTTCAACTAAAAAAAATAATCTAGACTAACACTGATTACAATCAGCTATAAGCTCGCATACACACAAATGCACAAAGTGTGATTGAAAAAATACAGTGAATGTTTAAATTAAAAAAACTTTATTACAGTAAAAGACACATTGCTATTAATTCCCTTCAGAATACTCCCACTCACTTTGAACACACTTATCCCATAGTTCTTGCCACTTTCTGAAGAGGTTCTGGAAGTCCTCTTTTGTGTCTTTACTTCATCCTCTATCATGACAATGTTCCATGCCACACATTGCTTCTGGTATGGCAACTTCTGTTAAATAAAAATATTGTGGTATATCCTCATCCACCTTATTCACCGGATCTGACACTGTGCGACTTCTGGCTCTTCCCCAAAGTCAAAATGACCATGAAAGGTAAATGTTTTGAATTGATTCAAGACATGGAGGCAGCCATGACCTCGCAACTAAAGACACTGATGAAAGAGGACTTCCAGAACTGCCTCAGAAAGTGACAAGAATGGTGGGATGAGTGTGTTCGAAGTGAAGGGGAGTATTTTGAGGGGGATTAATGGCAATGTGTCTTTTACTGTAATAATTTTTTTAATTTAAATATTCACCATATTTTTATCACACCTCATGTGTGTGTGTGTGTGTGTGTGTGTGTGTGTGTGTTTACACAGTCTACCTTGAAAATAAATTTTTAGATCTTATTTATCTTTCTGAGTTTCTTCTGGGCATTGAGAATAGTGCCTTATTCAGACAATAAATTCTCTCCCTTAATCAGTAAATACAATTTAATTCCTCAGTATCAATTTTCACAGCTGAGAAGGTAAACTCCACCCACCACCACCATTAACACAGACAGTATTCTGTGCACATCTGAGGACACCTTCAGGGGTGTATGAACTTCTCTAATTTCCCTGAGCGTGTTCATGCTATTGGCTGCTTGGACCTGACTTAGCCTCCTTTAGCCTCTGAGGTTGTCCTGGCAGTTTATGTTGCTTCTGACTGTGACTGCAACACATAAGTTTAAGTATAACTTAAAACATTCACTCAGGTAATTTATGGTAGCTCCAAGATTAACATCATGACCTCCATAATGCCTTGTCTGATATATTCTTTCTGAATTTCTGTGCATTCTAATAGGTAAATTTTAGCTTTCTGACCTGGCATTCAAGGCCACAAAGGAACGCCTCTCTGCACAGTTTGGTGATTTACTCGCCTCTATATGAAATTCTCAGCCAGTTTAAAAATTTTCCTCCATGGCTTCACATGACCCTTCTTTTTGGGTCACTAATGCATTTTGCAGCAACCCACATGCAATGGGTTATTCCTCAATCATCTATTGTCAGATTCTTTTTGTCTACCTAGGAGTGTTTATGTCCTCCAAAACTTCACATGTTGACAACCTAACCTTCATGGTGATGGTAAGAGGTGGAGACTTTGCGGGGTAACTAGGTTATGAGGGTAGAGGCATCATGAATGAGATCAATGCCCTCACAAAAGACATTCCAGAGAGAATCTTGGCCCCTCTGCCCTGTGAGGTACAGTGAGAAGATGGCTCTCAGGGAGGGAGTGGGGCGTCTCACCAGACATCATGATCTGTTGGCAACTTAATCTCAGACCTTCTAGCCTACAGAAGTGAGAAAATAATGTTGGTTGTCTATAAGCCACCCAATTTATGATATTCTTTATACAGCTTGAATGGGCTAAGGTATTATCTCAATAACCTGTCAGAGACAAGGTCTTAGAGATATATTTTCTAAAGTGTGCATATCCAAAAATTTGTATTCCACCTTCATGTTTGATTTGTGATTTGGTTGGATGCAGATGTCTACTTTAAAATCCACTGACTTTGCAATTTTAGAACATTGTTCCAACACTCCGTGTTCTGGATGGGAGTTTGGTGCCCGGCCTCACTGCCCCTTGCTTTATCACATATTTGTTGGATTTTATTTCCTATTATCTTTTTAATTTTTATCAAGATTTTAAAATGTTATTTATATTTAAAAGAGCTCATCATTTTATTGTTTTTGGTCACAGATCCTTTTTTATAGCTCCAATTTCTTCTTGAAGAATGCTTTCTTTATCGGTTAGTAAAAAACAATATGTTTCTATGGTTGATTTAAATTAATTTCTAGGACAC
>NW_017732701.1:15106-16944 GCF_001890085.2 Hipposideros armiger | reverse complement strand
TGTCATCCTTAGATCAACAACTAAAAATTAATGCAAATAAATAATGCTAATATGTTAATAGAATTAAAATTGTATACTAAAATACACACAAAATAAAATTAAGGTGGAAAAGGAAAAACAGAATAAAAATATAAAATCAGAAAAAATATAAAACAAATATAAAAAATTAAAACACACCCATACATTTATCAGGAGATGCCCTTAAAATATAGACATAGGTCTTTTCGGTCCCCCTAGAAAGTAGAAAGTTGAAAAGAGCATCACACTAATTCTGTCAGCAAGAAAATTTGGGGTGATTTCCAAGATACTGGCTTTTCTTGCAATTATTAGAATTGAGTTTGAAGGACAACCAATAAGCCTGCAATCTAAAGTCATATAAACACTTCTCAGATAGGTGAGACACAAATAAATACTCATCTATAGCAGGGTACATGAAAAAGCAATTCCTCCCCCCCCCAAAAAAATGCATAATCCATAAAATGTAAAAGAAAAAACAGCAAAACTGTTTTTCTCAGGGCAGTAATGAGGACTTATCACAGCTACAGGAAGGAAGGGAAAAACAAAACAAAACAATAAACACTCTATGTCCTGGAGAAAAAGAGAACATTATTCTGAGGCCAGATCATTTAGTGATCTCCTATCACTTGGACATGGGATAAACCACTGAGTAAGCACACCTCTGGAAACACAGACATGGTCTGCCTAAGACTGAGGCCTCTCCAGCAGAACAGAGATCATGCATACTGCCCACCATCACTAGGCTGTCAAGAGCTAAGGAACCAGAAATCATAGTCTTCAGCTGGGGAAGGAAGAACAAGAGCATGTAGAGATGATACTCCAAGATATGGGCATGCGATGAAGACCTAAAGCTGAGGAAGGAGCAAGAATATGAAGAAAAACACCCTCTACTATGGAGAAAACAAACCAGTCCACATTCTATACATAAGATGATTCTAGAGAAATTTGGGAGTAGCTTGTTACTGAAGTTAATCATAGTATAACAAAATCAAAACCCAGATCAACTTCTGACTAGATTAAATGCATCCCCCACAGTAATAGCCTAGCAGAAGAAGGCATACCTATTTTAAAACAAAAAAGAAATTACTTCAGTTATTATCATCCTATACGCAATATCCAGTATCTAATAAAAAATTTAAAAAAACTGAACAAAACAATCAAGTAAAAAATCCAATATCAAGAGACAGAAATTCAACGTAACTACTTAGGTAAGATGTTGGGAATTTATTAGACAGTGACTTTAAAATAAAATACAAGAAAATGGTGGTTACCAGGGGGTGGAGAATGGGAAAAAAAAGACTGATGATGTTTAAATGTACAAACTTGTAACAAGTACTAAAATGGCCATAGAGATTTAATGGATTGTTTATTGAACATAGACAGTAATATTATGCTACAAGTATGTAATATGATAAAGATCATTAAAATGGCAACCTTATTACAATATATAAATGTATCAAAGTAACATGATATACACCTTAAATTTGCACAATGTTAGATGTCAAATTTATCCAATAAAAATAAATAAAATCAAAGGAATATTATGCTGAAAGCTCAAATAAGAAAAGTTGACAGCATGTATAAAGAAATTAGAATTTCAGCAAAGAGATGAAACTGTGAAGAAGAAATAAATGCAAATGGTAGAAATAAAAGACACACTAGGTAAAAAATCACTCAGACATTTTCCCTCTTAATACATAGTGACACAGACTGAGGCTGCACCAACACAGCAAACATGCATGCTGCCCGCTATCACCATACAGTTCATATATTAATATGAAAAAAATAGGTTTTAAGACAAGAATTATTGCTAAAAAAAA
>NW_017732701.1:13301-14410 GCF_001890085.2 Hipposideros armiger | reverse complement strand
CACACACACACACACACACACACATCCATCCATCCATCCACAGTGACAAAAAGTAAGAAAGAAAGAAAGAAAGAAAGAAAGAAAGAAAGAAAGAAAGAAAGAAAGAAAGAAAGAGAGAAAGAGAGAAAGAGAGAAAGAGAGAAAGGGAGAAAGGGAGAAAGGGAGAAAGAGAGAAAGAGATTTCTGGAAATTGAAAAAGTATGAATAAAGAAAAAGGAACCCATATATTGAATATTTATTTTTTTACAACCAAACTCTATGCTATCACTTTTACAGCTTCGTTGCAGCACATTTGTTTAATTAGTCAATTTTCACAGTGTCTTTGAATCCCATTTATTGTAACTCTTTCTGTTGTATCCATTCTCTAATACAGCCCTGTTTATGCAAATGAGACCTTTCTTTGCTGTCTCCCTTGGGCTTACCTTCAAATGTTGTCATACTCTATATTATAATTGTGTCTCAATAATATCATAACTTATGCTTCAAAAAGAAAGATACAGACTCTGAACTGTATTCTGGTTTATGATTAATATTTTATTCCTTTGTTATCTGTTTCTTCAAAAAATAACAAAGGAATAAAATGTTAATCATATTCTAATTGATATTAAAATATGGAGGAGAGTGTGTTTGTATGTATATGTGTTAGTTCCTATAACAACTCAAATTAAGTATACACATTGTTAGAAAATATTTTAAAGCTAGAAATAATATATTTAGATGACTTCCTTTAAATTTCTGAAAATAGAATTTTTCTGAAATGACTACAAGTTTTCTTTCCAAAATCAATTTTATACCTTTGCTTGGTGAAAAAGAAGATTGTGGATCTTGGCCTTTTTAACAATCTTCCTTTTCATTCGGAAAAAAACTTTATATTCAAAACGCTGAAACAAAAACCATTTTCAACAAATACCTTCTTATTCAGCAAACCAATTCTTCAACAAAGAAATAGAAACAATGACATTTTCATAATTCACAATGACATTTTCATAATTCATTGTTACCAGAGTTTGACTTTAAAAATAGGTTGAAAAGCTTAAGGTCAAAGGAAAATTAGACCAGAGGACAAATTTGGTATTTAGGAATAAATGAATAGCACTAGATATGTTAAA
>NW_017732701.1:4583-8481 GCF_001890085.2 Hipposideros armiger | reverse complement strand
ATAGTTATTTTAGGTTCTAGATATGTAAAATAGTTACACAGCCACAAGATGTATCTGTTTCCTTCCTCTTATTTTTTCCTTTCCTCATACCTTTAATGAATGCTAATGGAGCTTATATTTTAGATTTTTGGAAATATTAAAAAAAGGAAAATTGGTCATTTATCAGCATGCTTATCTTTCATGGATAAATATTACAATTTGACTTTAAGGTGTATTTAACTCACCCACACACTAATTGAACAGATTTTGATTTTTTTTCCATAATTCTATATTTTAAACACCCTTTGCAAGAAAATTATTTTTTCATACTCAAAAAATGAATGGAAATATCTAAGTATGTGAATTAGTTCTTTTTCAGGCATTTCCTCTCAGGGGATTGAGAATCAAAAGTGGACTGTGATTGAAAGATGTGTAGGTTTCATAGTCTTTTAAAATCACAATGAAGAAATGCTGCTGTACGTTGTTTTTTTTTTTTTTAATTACTACCTGGTTATAACCATTGTTTCAGTTAAATAAACCATACATTGGAGAGTGTACATTTTGTATCAATTCAGCTCATAACACCATGCATTCAAGATTTTTTCTTTCTTTCTTTTTTTTTGATTAAAGTTTATTGAGGTGACAATGGTTAGTAAAGTTACACAGATTTCAGGTGTACAATTCTGTAATACATCATCTATATATCACATTGTGTGTTCACCACCCGGAGTCAGGTCTCCTTCCATCACCATATATTTGACCCCCTTTACCCTCATCTACTATCCCCCTCCCCCCTTACCTTCTGGTAACCACTAAACTATCATCTGTGTTTATAAGTTTTCTTATATAATTAACCGATTACTAAATAAAGAGGTATCCTAACCAATATTCTTGAGCTTCATTATATTATAGAACACGTTGAGTATCTGAATAGATTATTGAACCATCTTCCCAATAAATGTACATTGGATAATCTATGTAATTTCAGGTATTTTCAAAACTCTTTTGTAAAATCTACATAACTCAGGGCTCTTCAGAAAAACAGAAACAATAGGATGTGAATATAGATAGAAAGAGCTGTGTTTTAACTAACTGGGTCACATGATTATGGAGGCTGGCAGTTCACCATCTTCGAGGTAGGGCAACAGGCTGGAGACCCAGGAGAGCTGATATTGCAGTTCAAGTGGGAAGGCCATCTGCTGCAGAATGTCTTTCAGCTTGGTGGAGGTCAGTCTTTTTGTTCTATTACAGCGTTCAGCTGGTCAGATAAAGCCCACCCACATTATGGAAGGCGATTTACTTCACTCAATTTCACTGATTTTAATGTAAATCTCATCCCAAAACACCCTCGCAGAAACATCCCGAACAATGTTTGACCAAATACCTGAGCACCATGGCCCTGCCAAGTTGTCACATAAAATGAACCATCATTAAGTCCACTCCTTGTCTAGTTGTAACCCACATGCATCTTCTTAAATCATATTTAATATCCAAACAAGAACTATACTACTAAAGGAAGGTCATACATCACCTAACATCATCCAACTACTCTGTGTACAAAAAAAACATACTAACAATATTTAAATATTTTGATATGAGGTCAGTACATATTATGTTACAAGATAAGGAGGAAAGAGAGGGAAGAAAACAAAGATATTTGCTTATTATCTGCACACAAAAACATATTAGAAATACTTATGATGATTATAGTTCTCATTTCGGGAACTAGTCACATGATTATAGCTGGTATTTATAACTACCATCTTCCACTACCCATTCTATATTTATTTTGCCTTTCAGCAAGCACCTCAGTTACTCATGCTGCATAGCCCTTGACAAGCCTGCTCCCTCAGGAAAGGGAAAAAAAACTATCCCCATTAAACATAAGAATTAAAGGTGATAATGAATGTAAGCCATAAAAAGAGACGTGTTTCCTGTTCTCTTCCAGCCTACACAGTAGTTGTAAAATTAAACATTTAACACATAAATATATATATATATATATATATACATATATATATATATATAGCTACATAATTAAAGTATTCTTAATAAAAATAAAATGAAGTGTCTAATTAAATGGAGAGTTAGGGAAACAACTCAGAGCAAATAACGCTTAAGAAATAGGACTTGAATGGGAGTTAGGGCAAGAGTGAAGAAGGAAACCATTACAAGTAGAGGGAACCATACATAGGTCTTAAGGCAGAAACATGCTTAACATATTGTAGGAGTTGAAATTATATATATGTGTGTGTGTGTGTGTGTGTGTGTATGATATATACATATTTGTTTGCTAATGAGCACAAGAGTAAAATGATTCTATTAGTTAAGATAACTCTAGCCAATTGTAATGATTAATTTTATGGACCAAGTTGACTAAGCTATAGAACCCAGTTATTTAATTAAAAACATGTCTACATGTATTCTGTAAATATGGTCAACATCTACAATCAATTGACTATAAGTACAGACGTGCTTCAGAGCTATTTCAGGTNTATTAGCTAGCCTCCATGATAAACTTCAATGTTTCTAAATCTTCTTGTATTCACAATCTCTTATCGTCCCCTCCAAAATTCTATAAGAATTGGTTTCCTATTTTTTAAATTGATCTTTTATTTCTTAACAAATAAACTTAGACTATATTAAATTTAAAAAGTCCATATACTGAAAGAAAGAACTAAAGTAGTGAGTGTGTAAGACATGCCACACACTGCCAGAAAATTTTGTAATACATATATCTGAAATACTTATTTTACCCAGAATAAGACATTTTTCATATAACTCAATAAGAAAATATAATCAACCTAATAATTTGAGTCATTAGCAAAAGATCAGAAAACATACAAATAAAACCCAGAATATTTAAATGTTCAATCAATGAAATATACATGACATTATTAGTTGGATAGCAAAATTACAACCACAATTTTATTCTACTGCACCCTCCATCAAAATGTCTACAATTAAAAAAGGGGCAAATACTGGTGTTATGAAAGATCTTGAAGTCTCATGCATTCCTGGTGAGAGTAAAAAGTTTTATACTTATTTTGAAAATCTTTTTTGTTCTTAAACTATTGAGCAAAATAAATCAGATGCATATTGAATGATATAGTTTGCATAAACTTCGAAGACGAGCAAATGAACATATAGTGATAGACTTCTGAGGGAGTATAACTAAAAAGGAGCATGGAAGAATTTTGGGTCATAAAATAGTGTGTATTTTGAGAAGCATGGTGATTTTCTGGGTACATAGAATTCTAATACATCACCAAGCTCAAGAATATATTAAACTTAACATGAAGAAAAACAAAGTAAATAATATTATATGTCAAATGACTCAATATGGGTTCAAAAATTATTCTATATAAGAACAGAGACTTTTTTGAAAACCCAATTTAGGATTCCCCCCAACCAAATAAAAGATAAGATAAATGGAAAATAACTTTTTTTAAAAAATCTGTGGCCCTATATACATAACATTCAAATTTGATGAGACAATATTTATATTAGGTATATTCTTAAAATGGATATTTAAGTATTTTGACTAAAGTTTTCATTTGTTAGCTTACAATTTGACAGAAGTAAACATTGAGAGTAAAATAGAAATTCATGATAACTAAAATTTATTATAGATAATGTTAAATTACTATCATCATTTTAAGGAAATGCTGACCCATAAACCAATAAATCATGAAGCTTTTTCCTGTGTTGTCTGATATTCACTTGCTTTGATTGAAAGCTGATGATTCATATTTATTTTCTAAAATCATAATTATATATTATATGAAATCCACTAGTTTCAGTTGTTGTTGTTTGCGTATAAGTGTTACTATAGAAATTTATTTTTATTACAGTTACATTTCAGGAATTTAAAGTAAATTACTGAAAAAGCCCTCCTTTCTAAATCGTTCTGAGAAAC
>NW_017732701.1:0-948 GCF_001890085.2 Hipposideros armiger | reverse complement strand
ACTAAGCTATAGAACCCAGTTATTTAATTAAAAACATGTCTACATGTATTCTGTAAATATGGTCAACATCTACAATCAATTGACTATAAGTACAGACGTGCTTCAGAGCTATTTCAGGTGTGGTTCCAGACCAGCACAATAAAGCAAGTGATAAAGTGATTCATAATCTTTTTCCATTGGGGGGCCTTGTCCTCAATTTAAACAAACAAACAAACAAACAAACAAACAAACAAACAAACAAAAAAACAAACAAAAAACACATCTGAGAAGCATAATAAAGCAAAGTGAAACAAAATGAGATACGTCTTTAGAGGGGATTATGCTCAATATTGTAGGTGGGCCTCATCTAATCAACCTTAAGAGCAGCAGCTGAGGTTTCCCAGAGAAGAAGAAATTCAGCCTCAAGACTGCATTACAGAATCCTTCCCGACTTTCCAGCCAGGTGGCCTCTCTCATGGGTTTAGGACTTGTTAACTTCCACAATCACATGAGCCAGTTCATTACAATAAATCATATAAACACACATATCTTACTGGTTCAGCTTCTCTGGAAAACTCTCACGGATATATTGGTGTAAATAAACTAGTAATGGGTAAACTTGAGAGGGAATTTATTTTTTACATATGCAGGTATTCTTGGTCCATAACCGCTTTCTTCCTTGTCTTGATTCAGATCTCAGGTTCACGTTACTTTGTGGGTCTACCATTGCCTAAGAGAATGGTTCACAAAGAAGAATCACCAGAAGGGTTCTCAAAGCACAGCTTGCTAGATCCCAGCCGCAGCGAGTCTGTTTTGTTTTTGGTTTTTTTTGTTTTTTTTCAGTTGGATTGGGGATGACGAATTCTCATTTCTAAAGAAATTCACAATTCTACAGGTGATTCTAATGTTGTTGGTCCAAGAATCACACTCTGATGAACCTGGCACTGTCTTCAGGTGTTTTGATTACAG
>NW_017732700.1:242526-246529 GCF_001890085.2 Hipposideros armiger | reverse complement strand
TTGCTAGCTGCTGCTACTTATTCTGCAGGTTCAAAGGGAGGAAGGGAGAGAAAAGGAAGTGAGGGATCCAGGGAATTCTGACTTGAAGTTGTCCACCATTAGCTCACTGTGTGCTCTCTGGGTCTAGCAGGTGATACTTTCCTGCACAGTGCCCTATCGTGGGCTTTTTGAGGTGTCTGTGCCCTCCTTTGGTTTCCTTGACACTGACAGATCTCTTCTAGGGGTTCATGAAAGCTCAGGCCCCTTCCTCAGTCTTGGGCATCCAGCTTGACATGACATATCCAGCCTTTTGTTCTGGAGTCTTTCTGTCCCTAGCAGGGTCCTATGGGATAGCACCCTAGGTGACCCCAGGCAGACTCTTGTTCCCTGACCACCTCTGGAACAGCAGCCTAGTGGCCACAGAGCAGCAGTCTCTTGATTCCATTTGAAGGTAGTTGTCAGACCCTCTCTCCATCCCTAGATTGTCTTGGGGACTTAAACCCAGGTCACTGTCTGTTTAATCATCTCAGGCATTATTTAGCACCTGTCCTCTATGTCACTCAACTCCAGAGAACACATTTCAAAGCTATCAGAGTGATCCCCTTTGAAACATGTCAGTCACCCTTTGAAAAGTTTGATGTGGGGAGAGATGAGTGAAAGTGACTTTCCCCAAAGACATTTTCCTCGTGATATCTTTCATCTTTTCCCGTACTCTGACACCTTTTGTTGGTCCATGATTTGATGAGAAGAGTCAAGACTCATGGAATTGGTTCACAGAGATGTTGTTTGAAATCTGCATGTGTGTATTCCTCTCTTACCTCCTGCAGTGTTTGCTCTCTCCAGTACTAACACCTCAATTGCTGAAGTAGAAAGATTTGCGTTCAAAAATCCTGATAACTTGTGGTCCTTCAACCTTGGCTGTGCCCAGAATCATATAAAAAATGTTCTAGACTCCTTTCCAGACTATGAACCACAACCTCTGTGGTCCAGTGAGTAGGAATCAAAATTTTGAAAGCTCAAGAGATAATTTTGAAAGGCTGTTAGGGTTTTGCTTCATTGATAAGTATATTCAAAGATTTATTAATATAAATGATATGATGTTCATGAGTTTCTGTTCCTCTTTTGGTGAAAAAATCATGGATATTGTGAACGATGCTTTTAAAAACTAAACAATTTACACCCTTAAATTGTATTTTTATTCATAAAAATGTGACAAATTCTTAATAATATCTTGATAGAGAAATTATTAATGCATGAAGTTTTATGCATTTAGACAATTTAGATTTTCCTTTTAATTTCCTTTTACTGCACAGTGATTTAGTAGATAATAAGATATGTATCACATACATCCATAATTTCTTGTTGTGTGTCACTGCTGAGAAGGTTAGCATTAGTGGAGAAACCATGGTTTTATTCNTTATTTACACTATATGCCACATTTAACCCTTAATTATACATTAAAAAATGATTCACTCTAAAAGGAGGCTAATTTTCATAAGAACATGCAATATTTGATGATAATAAGTTTTGTTTCACATTGTTACATGGTTGGTTTTTTTTTTTTTGGTGTATTGTTTTTCCAGGGTGATATTTAAAAATATCTTGAAACAAGTTATATTTTCATTATTATGCCAAAAGTTTTTAGCAACAACTATTAGATTGCTCACAAATTTAATTAGCATCATTACTTCAGCAAAATTTCATTATTATAATGGTTCTTTAAACTTTCCTACTATTATTCATATAGACTCTGCTTCCATCTTTACTAATAATCTTCTTTTAAAAAGTACGCAATATATAAAAAGTTGAAGAATGCATAATAGTGAAATAATGTCTTCCATCCTTTTATTGAGTTTCTATAATCATTTCAATGAAAATATTTAAATATTGTAAATTGGTTGCTTGTGGGAAGGAATAAGTGAAAAAGAAACTGCTTCAGAGAAAATGATTGTCATTTAAAATCAGATTGTATATTAGTGGTCAGAAGTCATTATTACCTGGGTGGTAAAGACTAACTGAACATGGCCTTTTCTCTCCTTATTCCACAGACGTTCTTCAGCAACAAAGACATACCCATTCCCCTATACCACAACTATTATTGATGCCAACCAAAGAGCAAGTAATGTTTCTGTTAAAGTGGAAAGGTAAACTGGGTAAGCGTAAACTTTCCCTGATACTTTCTTTCAATTTAGCAAAATGCAGGTCAATAAATCTGAACCCCATCTGACATTGGGCCCACAGAAGAGTCATTGTTGGGGCCAGGTCCAAACCAGCTGTATCCTTCAATAAGTGTTCTGACATGAATGCATTCAATCAGAAGGCTTTATTCAGTTCTAACTGAAAATAAATCTTTTAAAAAGTAAAAAGAATCTCTTTTAATACATCTACCCTCACACTTATAAGGGTTACCATGAGAAAAGGAATTTTCTGGCTAGATCACAATCCTGATACCACATTTTTAGAATCAGCTTATTCAGCTAAGAGTTAATGCACTTCACCAGGTAAACTGTAAAAGAAATTGCTGTCATTGCCCTGCTAAACCTTGGGAGAAATGAAGAATTTCAGTCTTTGGTGCTGTCAAGCCAGCACCATTCATCATCCTTGAATTGGCTTTTGGCTTTAAAGTAAATAAAATAAAGCAAAGGTCCCTTTCAGGCCACATAATAAAGGCAACTCCCTACTGTAGCTCATCTTGATTTTGGAGTTGATAGCACAAAAAGATTTCAAGTTCTTAATACTCCCAAGAGTGCAACTCACACTAGCGTCAAACAATCTCAAGGCGTTACTGAACTAGGTATTGATTGCAGACACTAGGGTTGTTTGTTATTTGATTTTTCAATTTTCAAGGAATGAGGTGAAATTCACATCTCTCTAAAAGAAAGTATGCTTTGGTTTCTGGAAGCCGGAGTTTACGTGACTTGAATTCATTGGAAGAAAATAATTTATATTGGCATGAGTAAATCAAAGCAAGGAATTCTATGTCTAAACAAGATATATAATAATCTGAGAACAAATTTGGACCACGCTATAATGTACCCTGTATTTTGTTATAAGCAACATGAAAAAAAAATCATTTCAAAATCACCTATCCATTTAGTTTTTTAAAAGTTGGCTTTGTCAGAAAGTGTTATTGGCATCATTTAGAGATAGAGGGGCAGCTTACATTGCAATCAACTGTCTTCTTGTTAAGCTTGCTGGGTAAACTTGAAAGTAAATGATTTACAAAGAATATGAGACTGACACTGTGCCCATTTATCAAGTCTCTCTTCATGAGAAATAATAGTTACACAGACAGTGAATTTTATAAAATCACAAACCAACTTGTTTGGTGTGAGCAAATTTCAGCGTCTTTAATTTGTATAGAGAAGCCTCACCAGCTGTTACAAATTAAGCCCTGCTCACTGCTTCTGGTAGGTGTATCTGCACGGAGAGCATCTGCACGTTTTGTTTCCTTTGTTCATATTAAGTCTTAACTGAGCCAAATCCTTTGCATTAACCTAATCATAGTTGACTATTGAGCACCATCTTCCTGAATTCTCTCTTTTACAGATCAGATTTTTGTTGGTCAGTAAAAATATTTATGTTACTAAATCTAGAAATAAAGACTTAAAATTCTCATTCGTGTGCTTTAATTCTAAGGAGTAAATATGCTTTAACAGGAGAGTGATTAAAACCAGCTTTTGTTTCAGTAAATGACCAACCCTCCCAAAAAAGAGTTCGTAGCTTAAAGGAAAGAGCATAAACCAGGAATAAGGAAATATTAATTCTGACTGTATTCTGCCACTTAAGAGCTATGGGACCTAAGAGCTGTCATTTGACTGAGCTTTACTTTTCTTTGTCTAAAAAGTAAGGATGATGGGCTGAGATCCTGTGTCGCATTAAAATTCTGTGGTGAGTTAAGGTCTGCATTGAGCTATTTTAGATTTTACTACCCTAAAGGGACAGCAATAAATTTACTTTCCTTGTGTACTGCTCTTAGTTGAGGCATTTGTGAGTAATAGGATTTTACAATAATCTGATCCCC
>NW_017732700.1:237466-238301 GCF_001890085.2 Hipposideros armiger | reverse complement strand
AAAATATCCTTGATTTTCATCAAAGATTTGTCTTGGGGAAACTTTTAAAATCTAACTTGTTTCCATGATTTTAACTAACATGTGTTAGTTAACCATTGCTGTGAAATAAAATACCCCAGAAATTAGTGGCTTAAAATAGCATAAATTTATTATCTCACATTTCTGTGGATCAGAAATCTGGACACATTTTAGCTGGGTCCTCTGCATCATGGTCTCTTTGCAAGAATGTAATCAAGGTGTTGGTCAGGGTTGGGGTCTCACTAGATCCAGGCTTAAAGGGGAAGGATCCCCTTTGAAGCTCACATATGTGGTTGCTGGAAGGATTCCATTCTTTAAGTGTTGTTGAGCAGAGTGCCTCAGTTTTCACTGGCCATTGGCTAGAGGCTGTCCTCAGTTTGTGCCATGTGGGCTTTTCCAACATGGCAGCATGTTTCATTAAAACCAGAAAAAGAGGGAATCTGCTAGCCAAGTAGAAATTGCAATTTTTCTAACCTAATTATGAAAGTAATATCCTATTGCTTTTGCTATATTTTATTGGTTAGGAAAAAAATCACTAGGTCCAGTTCACTCTCAAGGGGAAGGAATTGCACAAAGATATGAATTCCAGCAGACAGGAATCACTGGGGCCAACTTAGAAGTCTGTCTACAATAGACATCAACATGCTAAGGACTCTTAAATATAAATCTTCCGCTCAACGAAGCAAACATACGTAAATTCCCTCAAGAACCACAGCCCAAATATGTCCAAATTTGCTTCTATTATTTTCTTTCATTTAATTTAAGGCACCATCAGCCACTGAGCTTTCCGTGCTAGAAATGTGATCATGCTCAACAA
>NW_017732700.1:214364-235931 GCF_001890085.2 Hipposideros armiger | reverse complement strand
GACAAACCATGCTTATTATATTGCATAAAGAATTAGCATACACATTAGTTCCCATTAGGCTAGCCTCAGGCCCTGATCCACTAGCATAATGAGGATTTTCCTTAACTTCCCACTTACTCGTTAAGAGTTAGGGAAATATTTTTGTTGTTAGGTATGCTATGACTTAACATTAATATTTTTAGGCGCTTTAGTTTTCCTGTAATTCTCTGTTCTTATTGGTAGTGGTGGAGGGAGATGTAAAGGAAACATGAAAACGTCACTGAAGAATTAGTATTGCAGACCTTGTTTCTTTGGGCTTTACTTATTTTTTTCTTGATGTCAATATAACATTTTATTTAGTAATTAGGACGATCTATTAAGAAGTTGGGTGACAGTAGTCATTGTCACTAATTAGCGCTTTGGGTGAATAACTGAATATGGCCCAAGACATGAAAACTGAATGGTTCCCATGTCTAAAATGACTTTGTTGATATGTGATATATGGGAGCTATAAATGCGATTTTATTCTGCATGTAACAAATGAGATAGAGAACTCCCAATAGAGGTACTGTACTTCTTGCAATCAGGAAACACTAATATTTCACATATTAAGATCACTCATAGAACTGATTCATCACAAGTTTTGATATTTAATTGCTTTGTGCAAAAATTGAAAACCTACTTCTCACATGTACCCTGATTACTTGATGATAAATATAAATTTTACAAGAAGCATCAATATTAGTTTAACAAGACGAATCAATAGCCTGGTGAAGTCATTGCAATACTAGTTTGACATTTTCAGGGTTAATTTACATTTATTCAATATATGTTTATTGAGTGCCTGCCTATTCAGTGACAGGTAGTAGCATCAAAGATGAATGATACATAATTTTATTGCTACTGTATGAGGGCATCTCACTATGCAGGGGGAGACTCAACATTAAGTGGGAACTGGCCATCTGTGTTATTAGACTTTCTCTTATCAGGTGACCTCAGATCCTGTAGAGGGACCAGTGAGCTGTTGAATGGACTATGGCAAGACCTATTTATTATAGCTTGTTCCAGACAGCTTTCTTTATTAAAGTGCTTACACTTACTTTCAGAGTTGTACTTTCAGGCCGTAGAAGAGATCATGGGCAAAAACATAAAGTGCAAGTTCATCTGTGTAAGACACAGGAGGAAACCTATCAGAATACTTCAAACACCTCCCGCCCAAAACAAAACAAAACAAAACAAAACAAACAAACAAAAAAACCTTTCGAATGAGAACTAAGAAGCATATCTGAATTAATGTTATAGACCAGGCCAGGGAAAAAACTTCTTGATAGAAGTTGACTGTTCTAAAAAGTGCTATGAAGTGCTTCGAGGTCTCCTTGAATTTTGCTGCAAAGATCACGGCTGTTTGTGAGTTATTTGTAGCCAAAGCATTGCCAGACCCTAACACATCTTCATTTACTCAACTGAGTTAAATGGATTGTTAGGCAGAAGCACCACAGTAAAAGTATTATGACTTTGGGTCAGATTTAACTAGCTTTCAATCCTGGCTTGATGCCAGGTAAACTATTTAACAACTCTGTGTCTCAGTTTTCTTATTTGCAAAATATAGTACTTATCCTATTGAGTAGATGTAGTGATTAAATAGAATACAGTACGATTAGTGACTGAGTCAAATAAGTAAATGTAAAACCCCAAGTCTAACCTAAAAATGCGGTAAACAAATGTCAGTTTCCTTTCCCTTAACATCTCTCTGCTTGTGTGACAATTTCTAATGATTCCATGCTTTTTTAGGACATGATTTTCTAAGAATGAGCCTATGCTCCGAATTAGGTACCCGCGATCTCAGATTCGAGTTTTTGTACGCTAGACAGTAGTGTTAAGAGCACAGACTCTAACTTTTCTGGGTGCAATCCTGAGCTCTGACACTAGCAGCTGAGTGACTATGAGAAAAGGTCTTAACTACTCTGGGACTCAATACATAAAAAATAACCTCCCTCATAGAAATGATATAAGAATTACTTGAATTAATAAATTTAGAGCACCCTTCACACAATAAGCTTTTTCAAAAGTGTTAGCTCAATATAAACAAAACAAAAGGCACTTAGAATAGCGCAAAAAGCAACATTCTCGAGTCAGAAGTCAGGACCCTAGTTTCACCTTTACACCTGCTAGGTTTCTAAGTCAAGTTTCTTAACCTTACTAATTCTTTCCTGTTTATAAAAATAGATTAATTTTACCTTCCTGTCCAGCCTATATTACAGGGAAAAACTAAAGGAGATGATGTAAATTAGATGATGAGCATGTCATGGGCAGCATTATTATCTAGGACAGTGTTATCTTAATTATTAATAATCTATCGATGCTACAAGAAAACTGTTTATTAAACAGTTATATTGGAACTACTTTAAACTCTGTAGGGCTGAATCAAGAGTGCATTCAATTCTATAACAACCAGATCAGGAAAACAAACCACAGAGATCTTTAGCTATGCTTTAACTTATGTCTCCTACCTTAATTTCTCCTCTGTTTGCAACTTTTCTTTGAATAATTACTAATTGATATGACATATCTTCTTGACTTGAGGTCCTGGCTTTTAAAGTTAAATAATGAAGACTAAGCTTAAGGTATGTCATTTATTTATTTTTACTATTATGCCAGTAAAATGTAATTATATGAACCCAGTAGAGAAACCACTTCCACAAGTAAAGTATTTAAGTTATTCTATAAAAGCTTAACATTTCAGGTACTTTAACCTACTTAAGAGAACAAGTGTTGTGCTGGTATTAACCCAATCCAATTTGTGGGAAATATTCTAAAGACACTTTTCTATAAACAAGAATGAAAGGTGATTTGACTGTGAAGAGAACATGGCTGATTTTCATGGGAAATTCATCTGAATCTTCCTACCTTTTTCCTCTTCAAATGCTCAATAAACAATTTCTTTCCAACCTCATTTAACTTTCAAGTGAATGTCATGGGTGAGGGTTGGAGGAAGAACAGACTGGGGAGGAGAGACAGTTTGCAAGGTGAAATGACTTGTGTTTTTGCCTTTGCTACAAAGAATTTAACTGTTCCATTTTGGGGAGTTCTCTGTATTTATATGTTCTGTTTAAATTCCTTATTTTTCTTTTTGTATCATTTATTAAAGTGTAGTTGACAAAAAATACTCAATATTATATTAGTTTCAGGTGTACAACATAGCGATTCTATATTTATATACCTTATGATGTGAGATCTCTTACTTTTCTACACGAAAGATCTTTTAGAATTGTGTTGTGTCCTGAGTTATTATTACTTTTTTAAATGAGGTCTGTCTCTATTATTGCTTATGAAGTTGGCAGTAACTGTGGAAGCAGAAGAGAGAGCCAGGTGGGTGATGGACTGCTCAGTCCAGACAAGCCTGGTGAGATGAGTCAAGAATTAGGAGTGCCAGGCCCTCCATGCCCTGACACCCTGTCAGCCTTCTCATCCATCAGCGGTTCTCAGCCTTCCTAATGCTGCGACCCCTTAATACAGTTCCTCATGTTGTGGTGACCCCCAACCATAAAATTATTTTCGTTACTACTGTATAACTGTAATTTTGCTACTGTTATGAATCGTAATGTAAATATCTTTTTGTTTTCTGATGGTCTTAGGCGACCCCTGTGAAAGGGTCATTCGACTCCCAAAGGGGTCGCGACCCACAGGCTGAGAACCGCTGTGACATCCATCCTGACCAGCTAAGACATATACGTACTTGGAGAAGGGAAAACCTAACTGTGATTAATTTTCTGTCATTTCAGTAGAATGTGGCTCTACATAGAGATAACACTGAGTAATAGAAATACAGTCACGTTCCTTTTTTTAAAGTATATTTTGAAATTATAGTAATACCTTGGTTTGCAATATAATTCGTTCTGGAAATGAACTACTCGTATTGCAATACATTGTTTACTACGTTAAAATGTTTTAGAAATGTATGCTTGTCTTGCGGAACACTCGCAAACCAAGTTACTCGCAATCCAAGGTTTTACTGTATTTCAAACCTACAGAACAGTTACAAGAATAGTACAAAAAAGTCTCTCATCCCATTTGCCCAGATTCTGTATGTGTTCTGTCAGCCTTTCTTACTATATGTAGATACCCATAATCACTTGTCTAACAACATGAGAGTGATCTGCAGCTATGATGCCCCATCATTCCTAAATATTCCAGTGTCTACCTCTCCAAATAAGGACACACTATCCTATAGTACCTCCATAATAACCTACAAATCAGGAAACCAACAATGATGCGATACTACCATCCAATCCACAGACACCATTTAAATTCCACCAATTTCCCCAACAGTGTTGCTTTTTCCTTTGTGATCTAGAAACCTACGTTGCATTTAATCATGTCTGTTCAGTTTCAGTCTGGAACAATTCCTCAGTATTTCCCCATCTTCTAATGACCTTGATAATATGATCCTCAACATGAGTTCAAATGATGTTTTCTCCTAACCATACTCAGGCCATTCATTTTTGGCAGAAATAGCACAGAAATGATGTTTTGCTCTTCTCAATTCATGATAATGGAGGCATATACATTGAGTCATCCTATCATTGGTGATGTTAATTTTGATCACTTGGTCAAGTTGGGGTGCACCAGGCATCTCCAATTTAAATTCTCCATTTCCCCTTTGTAATTAACTAGTTCTCTGTGAGGAGAAATTCTAATATTACACTACTGTCCTGTTAAGTATCGAACTTCTAACCAAACTTAGCATCCACTGATGATTTCCACCCAATTTAGCCACCAAGCTATAATGGTTGTCAAATGGGTGATTTTCTATTTCCCTCATTCTGTCTTTATTTATTAGTTGTCATTCTATTGTAAGGAAGAGCTTTCCCTTTATTCATTCCTTTATCATTTCTTCCTTTATATCATATGGGCTTTATTTCTATTACTTTTTAGTTTATTATACACAGACTTAATGAACTCCTCTTTTACTCAATGGGCTAGCAATCCATTACTCTCATTGTTTATTTTGGCACACATTGTCACAGATTTTGGCTCCTTTCAGCTGAATCCTATACCTTTTTGCATTTTCTTACTATCTGACATAAAAAGATCTTACATTCACCTTGTTTTTGCCTCACCCCAGTCCTAGAATCAGCCATTTCCCCAAGAAGCTCTGGTTTCTTCTAATGGAGGATGGTATTCAGAAGTCAAGATCTAGGTACTTGATGTGTTTTTTGCTGTTGGGATGGCATTGTTTCAAGGACCACTCAGAAAACAGAACTAGGAAACACATGAACATTTATTCATACATCCACATATACACATCTCTCTATATTTCTGTATATCTAAGTATTGTAAGAAAAAAAAAGTTCGTATTATCTCGTTTATATTCCCCTGAAGATTCATTTTCTCCTTCTCACTGTTCATGTTTGTAAAATCCATTCTGACAGTGAGAAACCTGCTCCCTTTATCTTCTCTCTCTCTCCTTTTCCACAGGTGCAAACACACATACACACACACACACACACACACGCGCGCGCGCGCGCGCGCGCGCTCAATTTGCTCTTTTGTTTATTGTAACCAATTTCTCAAACATGCTGGCTGCCTCTGCACCTGTCAGCTCTGTGTATCCCCCCAAAGCACCCATCAGCTTGGCTTCCAGCTACCCAGCTGATGCATCTGTACAGCAACCTCGCCCCTTTGCTGGTTGCAGCCGTTGATCCTCTGTGCTGAGAATGTATTTTTTACACACCTGATTTTTAATGACCTCTTATATGTTCTTTTCAACATTACTCCTTGTCTGAAACTCTCTAAATCATGTCTCAGTTAAAATAATACCTTCTTCTTAAAGCCCTCTCAGGTCCTCCGAGTGGAAATCACTCCTTCCTTTTTGTCTTTCCCATTCTTCCTCTGCCCTCAGGGCATAAGCTCTTTACTGGACACTTCTTGCCTACTTCTTTCTGGAGATTGTTTTCTGTAAAGGGTACTGGAATCCAATGAGTTCTTTCTTTAGCTCCATGTAATCTTTGAACAGATTCTGTTGATGACCCAGATCACAATAAACACTATCATTATATCTGCCCTTCCATTTCATATCCCTTACTTGCTATACAGCATGTTCTCTGTGTATTTAAATCTGGGCTCTGAAAGATGGCCCCATTCTGGGGATGCAGGTTTTGCCTTGTTTCCCCACATTTGGGCTAATTTTTTTCCTAACTCCTCTAACCATTCATTTCCATACTGTACAAAGGGCCAGCCTCTTCTGGGACCGGTATTTAGTGCCTCTATCACGGAATGCATACTTCTCCTAAAAGTTGTGCACTACTGGCACATTAAACTGTAAGCTCCTCAAGGTCAAAACTTTTCTCCTTCATTTTTATATATTCTATATAGAACATGAACCAAAGCCTTGAACATGATGGGTACTCAACAAATATTTTCTAAACCTGAATATGTGATAAACTAATTTTCTCTGATATCCCTCTCTAAGATAATTCCACGTCTGGTTTATTGGTATGCGGCAAGGGTTTGGCTTAATGATTATTTCCAAAATTAGAACTCCACCCAACCTAACATCGTCCAGTGTAGTATAGTGTGAGACAGTATAGTTCCAGAACGTTTCTTAAACACAATGAAAAAATAATGAATTTTTGCTATATTTAATCTATGTATTTGCCCTATATTTGGAACTTCCAACAGCCTTGGATTAATGTTAAAGCAATTTTCTAGAAAAAGCCAAATTTAAAGAAAAACATTGTTGATTTCTTTTGGGATACTCAGTTTCCATAATTCCAGAGTATTTTCACCCATTTGACAAAATAAAATATCATACATAGAATTTTATTGGCCATTCACATGTTTTCCAGGCTATGGCTTGACACTGAGAGGCTGGGTTTATAATTCAGAGACATTTATTTATTTGCATTGTAAACCTTTAAAATATAATATGTAAAATGCCAATTAATTTTAAAAATCATGTGTTAATTAGCTGACTTACCACTGGAAAATATAAAAATAGCTCCAATAAATATAATACTAAAAAAATTCTATGTACTTCATCTCTGGAAACTACAACTCAACTGATGTTCAGTTTTACTTCTTGTGGGTTTTATCTGCTAGCTTAGTAAAAAATATTAAGAATAAATTTATAGTTAGAATTTGAACTCTGTGTTCAACTGTTCTAACTCCTGTTTTTAAGGCATTTTCCTTAATAAAAGGATATCCAGTTATAGTATCTATCAGAGTTGCTTGTACAAGGAGGGTCTTAGCTAATATTTGTTCAGTCAATTTAACTCAAAATAAAGATTTGCTCATGCCCAAATTACTGTAAAGCAGGCTGTTTATTAACCCAATGTTCCAACCACTTAAAACGTGGTGAGAATTTGCCAGGCATCAAGCCTTTGTTCCCATGAACTTACTCGCTTAATAAAAACTTGCCATGTGATAGGTGAACAGGCTTTCTTGGAGTTTCACTTTTGTTCCTCTCTTCTTGTTCACTCTCTTTCCATTTGTGAAAGTCATTATTATTGTTTTAAGGTTCTTGAGCACACAAGAGAAACTGCTTATTAGCTCTTTATACCTTTTTAATGGAAACAGCAAAATTTTTTTTGCTGGAAGCATAAATTTTAAAGGAGTTTTAAAAATATAAAATATGGCAAAACTTTAGGGAAAAGAACCTTCAGTCTTTCCAAAAGCACTGTCACCATGAGTGATTTCATATATCAGGTTCAAAACATCAAAAGAACATACAAAATAAAAAAAATCAGAAACAAAATCTTTCACTTTTTTGCTAGCTCGTATAATATCGTCACGAATTTTGACAGTCGTCCCAATTTGCTCTGTAGGATCCTTCAAAAATGGAAGAGCCTACACTCCTACACTGTTTTTCCTATTTTGGTATGAGAAATTCAGATTTAGTTACCATGATTGTTTCCTTCTCTGCCAAGGCCAGGTAGCTTCATAATTGGGCTATTTTAGATTTGTTTATTAGAGCATATGAACTGATGATAACCCAGAATTGGGTTTGGCTTACTATGGAGTAAGCTTTCAATAAATATTTGTTTGATTGAAATTGCTTTGTGGGGGACACTGATGAGAAATCATCACATATTGATGAATGTCTGCTGACCTTTTATCACAGCCACTTTAAAGTCAGACACCAAGTCTGCTTTCCATTCTCAGTCTGGAGAACCTATTATCCTTAAAGGCTTGTTTGCAGAATACATTATCAGTAGAAGCAGAATATGCTTTTAGAAAGATAATGTGTGTTTACACAGAGCTCAGTAAACTATTTTACACATTAGTAAAAAATAAAACCAGTCATGTCTCCTCTTCCCCTGTAATGTAAGGCACTGCAAATTTCTAGGTTTCAAAAACTATATATATATAGTAAGTGTTTTTGAGGAAGCTGTAATACTTTAAAAATTCACATATATATTCTCACCAGAAAAGTTTGCATTTGATTCAGTGTGTTGGAACAACCATGTCAAGCTTTCTTGCAAAATAAATTTTACGTATTGTCCCTAGAAAACTCAAGTATTGAATGTGATTTTAAGTTCTATATATTGCAAGGCCAAACACAGCTGGAGTTAAAAAGTCTATTTTACTCGGAGGTTTTATAATAATACACGTTGAGGGCTGGCTGAGTGGCACATTGGTTAAGAGTTGGCTTGGAATGCCAGCTCTGAGCAGCCGGGCCCCAGTTGTATCCCACATGAGGGCCTGTGACACTGCACCCTCCACAACTAAGATGGTGAACAACAGCTCAACCTGGAGCTCGGCTGCCGTGAGTGGCCAGGGACCGCGTAGGCTGCAGTGGGGCTGGCCTGCAGCCGGGATCAGCCATCCAGTAGCTACTGAGCAACTGCCTCACCCAGAAAGAGCACAATGATAATGCCAACATGGGCCAGTGAAGCGATGTCCTCCACAACTAGACTGAAGAACAAAAGGACAGCAACTTGTCTGTTCCCCTTCCCTGATTCTCCAATGCTGTTCCCTCCCCCAATTCCCCGATAAAATCTTTAAAAATAATAATAATAAATAATACAGGTTGACCTGAAGACAGAAATGATAAAATCAGTCTTATAAAAACTGGGTTCAGTATCAGTGTTATAAAAAACTAATTGTGCTCAACTCTATTATTCGATAAGACGATTACTACGAGCGGGCCCTTGCTTAGAACACAGTATAGGTTTCCAACAACTATCCGTCCTTGTTAGTTAAAAACCCATCCATATTCCTTTCACACGTCATGAAAAACTGTAAAGCATGGAAGGCGGTATTATTTTTAAGACATTCTTGTGATATGACAGCCATTTAGGAAACTGGTTGCAGAGTTCGTCCTGTACTGGGAGCTGAGTGCCCCACCACGTGCGCAGACCTAGGTACCCCAAGGAGGAGCGTGGCCCCCAGCCAGGCCCACCGCTGGCCCGCAGTCCGAGCAGCGAGGTGGAGGCCCCACAGCGCCAGCCACTGCCAACACCAGGCCCGGCACCCCCCGCAGCCGCGCTGGGAGCAGCTGTGGAGGAGGCTTCACCTCTGCTAAGTAGGGTGGTGGGAACGCCACGTCAACAAGGAAAAGTTCCAGAACAGTGAGATGATTCAGTGTAAAATAACGCATACGGTTGCATCAACAGGAATGACACCAAGGAAGATGCATTTGTACAGCGATCCACCATAAAGAATAACCCCAGAAGGTACCTTCGCAGTGTAGGAGATGGAGAGAGACTGTGGAGTTGGAAGCAGTTGCAGGAGCTGAGGGCATGGAAGTGGCAAATGTCGCAGGCTCCTGCGGCGTTCCAGGGCCAGGCGGCACGTGCAGCGGGCCGGAACCGTTCTCGCTGCTCTGCACGTTGCACGGGGGATATGTATGCGGTCCCCTCATGCACTTACCCGCAGAATGATGGGAACAGTGGGCGTGGGGAAAGGATGAAGGACGGGGAGCATGTTCCCGAAGGCCAGGCCCAACACCGCCCACCCAACCACAGGCCATGGCGGCTGCCTACACGCGAGGCCACGTGGGCGCCACCGCAGCCTGCCAGCCCTCACGTGCCGGGAGACGGACAGCCTGCGTGCAGGAGAGCAAGATGCGGCAGCGAGCCACAGTCTGTATCAAGGCTATACCATAACTCTGCAGCGCAATAGGGGGAATAATGAAAAAAAAAAATAACAGGCTTTGTTTATGAGGGACCATGTGAAATAGTAAAAAGAACATAAAAACAGGAGTCAGCGCCTCTAAATTCTAGTCCCAGTTCTGTCTCTTATTCGTTGTATATAACCTGGAACAGTTCGCGTCACCCCTTTGGGTCCCATTTTCCTTTTTACAAAGGGAAGACTTGGGAAAAGCAAGCGCTAATATCTTTTCTTGCTTTAGAATTCGGTAAATTGTGTTCAGGACCTGTTGTTTTTGTCCCCAAGTGAATGCCACGTGAAATTAAAACAGATTTATTTTATGGTTTAAAAAAGTCATCACGTTGAATATTAGTGAAAGGGGAATAAAGGATGGAATTGAATTTAATGCTTGCCTTTGTGACCCAAAGCTTCAAATACTATAGGAGTCATCTGAGCAATCCACCTGAGCCGTGGGAGCACAACTTTCTCGTGTCAATCCACTGGCTCTTCCCCAGTTCTCCCTTCTTTTCTGCTTAGTACATCCCATTAACTTTCTCATTCTGTTGTGTGGTACTGGATTCACTCTTGCTTCACTGTCTTCTTGGTTGCTGCTTGATTTGAAAGTGCTTTTGCCTAAATTTATAGAATATTAACTATCCACAATACATTCTACCTATGACATAGTTGGCAGAGTGTTGATAAAACACTGAAATTCTTTCAGACTGGATTTACATAACTATGGGGTATTATTGTTGATAGGTCATTCAGTTTTAAAAGAGAGTTGACTAGTCCAGATTTTTGCATGCGTTATGTTAGCAATCTATTTGGAATGACTGAAATGACATTTATATTTGACTGACTCCAAGGGTCTGGCTTTGGGGACTGTTTGGAAAAGTGCATGGTTTGTTTAATTGGAATTTCTCTGCCTGTTATGATTTCCCATGTTGAAGCAACTAAGTTTACATTTAGTGGTAGTTGTTGAGCTTAGAAGTAACAAAATGTTTGAGTCTTTACAGTATGCATGTGACTGTGAACATAAGTCTGCCAAAAAAAGCTATCAGCAGCATCATACACAGACCCTGACTTGTGCAGGAAAAATTGCCAGACAGAAAGAGAATTATTTAAAATATCAGGGTTTTCCACATTGGTTCTTCTTGGCCTTAAGGGAAAGAAGCGGATGTAAAGACATCTGGAAAGCTTTCATAAAGTGAGATTTTACTTATCTACCTCTGGGTAGATAGTTTTAATTTCCAAACTCTTTTAACTGTAAGGGGAATACATTTGCTCATCATTCTATGGAGTGTTGTAGGAGAGAGGCAGGGCAAGACCTATTACAAATAAAAACCCAATGTGACTGCATCTTCCACATGTTGAAATTAAAGATTTTTTTTTTTAACTGGAGAATGCAAGGATACCTAAGAGACTTATTTATGGAGTAGTGGATATTAAACCTAAGCCTTTTTGTCCATTCTGTAATGTGAATCGGAGAACATTTTTCTATTTTCCCATCTGGATTTATTTGCTGTGATCATTGAAATGACTATAATACAATGGAATAATTAAAAAAAATATATATGTATATTAAGAAAAAGTTCAAAGTGAGATTTGCAATTAGGACATATGGAGTAAGGGTTTCTCGTTTTAGTTCTTCACTCGTTGCATCTGAAGATTTTACTTTTGTGCTGATTTGGAATTTGTGCATATTTTTGTGTGTCTATTCTTTGGTTTATAATCTTAAGCTTTAGATTTTTGCAGCTGAATTACAGATTTATTTGTAGATGTGTGTGCTGAGAGCTATTGGACTGGACCGGAGATTTTCAAAACATTGGTGTAAGCAATAAATAGCAGAAAGTGTGAGAAAAAAAAATCTTTGATAAACAGACGTGATTGTTATTAAGCAATTTCAAATATAAGAACCTAGAAGCTTTAGTTGTTGAGTTCCACAACTTGCATATTGTGTCTTATTGTTCAGGGAAGGACTTGTTGACAGTACTTTAGGAAAACTTAGAAAAATGTATGTATGAAATTATAGCAAGATAGATTTTGAAGTGCTTTTGAAAATGAATTATTTAGAAGAGCACAGACTGTGGGAAAAAAATCTAAAGATGAATTTGATTTTGTACAAATGACCTGGAAATTGAGGTCTGTTATAAATTGTTTTCTGGAAATACATATTTACCTGAAACTCGGTCTGCATCTTCCATTGTGATACAAACTTTGGTCATTCAACCTGTAATTACTACTGTTGGTTTTCTATTTGCATGAAAAAAAAATTAATGATATATTTTAGTTTTTTATTACTTAGAAACTTACAAATTACTTTTTAAAGAAAGTTTCATGTTTATAGGCTAGGTTATTTGTGATATTTGAAAATCCACTGAAATAAAATTAGAAAATGAAAGTCTTTGTTATAAGTCATTTGCAAAAAAAAATGAAGACTTTCAAAATATTGTCTAATAGAGACACAGCTGTGGTGACAATAGAGGCTACATAGAATAATAACATATGGCTAGTCATTTAAAAGAGGTAGACCCATCGACTCTAGATAGGTCTGTTCTTGGTACAGTTGTTTTCTTCTTCATTATAAAATATGTGGATTGCTTATTTAGTTTTTAGGGAGGACGAAATGGCCCTATATTTATCTCACTTAAAATGTACGTGTTGATGAAACTATATAGTGCTGCATTTTGAAGAGGAGTGATGTCTTTCAAGTCAGTTTTCTGAGTTCTTCCTGCAACAATCAGTTTATACCAGTAGGGGTCGGTCTACATAAACAGATGTCCATATATCATTAAGTGTTCAATTTTAGGACAGGCTTATCATTAGATTTCATGCAGTGTGTTTTCATTTGGGGATGGTAGAATCTCCTTGGACACTTACATGGTGATATACAGCTTATTACAGCTTGAATTTTCTAACTGCACTTTTTTGAAAAATACTTTTATTAATATAAGTAACACACAATAGTATGAGAATTTCAGGGGTACACCATAGTTGTTCAACATTTATATACCAAAAGAAGTGATCACCATAAGCCCAGCAAACATCTGACACCATACCATGCTATCACAATATTATTGACTATATTTCCCGTGCTGTATGTTACATATCTATGATTTATTTGTTTTATACCTGGAAATTTGGATCACTTTCCTCCCTCCCTTTTAATTTTTCAATTACAGTTGACATTCAATATTATTTTATTTTAATTTCAGGGGTACAACATAGTGGTTAGGCATTTATATAATTTAAAAAGTTATCTCCCTGACTAGTCTAGTACTCACCTGGCACTATACATAGTTATTACCATATTATTGAGTATTCCCTATGCTTTACTTTACATCCCCATAATTATTTTGTAACTACCAACTTGTGCTTCATAATTTTTTCACTGTTTCACGCTGTCCCCCACCCCTTCCACCTATCACCCCAACAAATCTAGTACTCACCTGACACTATACTTAGTTATTGCAACATTATTGACTGTATTTCTTATGCTATACCTTACATCTCTATGACTACTTTGTAAAAATGAATTTGTGCTTCTTAATCCCTTCCCCTTTTTTCACCTACACTCCCAACCCTCCTCCCATCTGGCAACTATCAAAAGGTTTTCTTTATGAGTTTGTTTTGTTTGTTTATTTTGTTATTTAGATTCTACATATAAGTGAAATCACATTGCATCTGTCTTTCATTGTCTGACACTCCATTCAGCACAATACCCTCGCTGCAGATGGTAAGAACACATTCCCTTTGATGGCCGAGCAATATTCCATTGTATATATGTACCACCTCCTCTTTATCCATTCATCTGTCGACAGACACCCAGGTTGCCTCCACATCTTGGCCATTGTAAACAATGCTGCAATGAACATGTGGATGCGCACGTCCTCTTGAAGTAGCGATTTGAAACTCAAAATGGTTTCTTTGGATAAATAATCAGAAGTGGGATTACTGGGTCATTCTTTGTCTCTTGTTACAGCCTTTGTTTTAAAGTCTATTTTTGTCTGGTTTAAGTGTGGCTACCCAGCTTTTCTTCTTTTTTTTTTTTTTCACTTTCATTTTCATGAAATATCTTTTCCATCCCTTTACTTTCTGTCTGTGTGTGTCTTTGAATCTGAAGTGAGTCCTGGTAGGGAGCATATGTAGGGGTTTTGTTTTCTTAACCATTCAGCCCCCCTATGTTTTTTGATTGGAGCGTTTAGTCCATTTACATTAAAAGTAATTATTGATAGATGTGTAGCTACATTCCTTGAGCATCCTTATAACCATTGGTTTGAACTCTGTCTCTGGTAGGTTGCTTGCCTCCATTTCATTTAGTTCTTGTTCTGGAGTTTTCTCTTGGTCTTTCATTTGGGACATATTTCTTTGTTTCCTCATTTTGACTGCTTCCTGTGTTTGTTTCTATGTATGAGGTAAATCTGCTATGTCTCCTAGCCTTGGCTGGGTAACCTTGTGTAGTAGGTGTCCTGTGGGGCCTTGGCAGTCTCCCTGGTCACCTGTTCTGGGTACTCCAGGTATGTCCCTTGTGCGGGTTGTGTGTGCCCTCCTGTTATAGTTGAGCTTTGATTGCTATTGGCACATCATTGGGTGTTGTTGACCCTCAGGCTGACTGGCTGTGGGGTATGGCCACATCCGTAGCTTATAAGCTGCTGTGCGGGGGGCTTACCCTATTGTGGAATTCGCCCCAGCAGGCTCTGGTGCCTATTGAGACCAGCCACTGTATGTGCCACTTGCGGGGCTAATTAATTCAGCAGTGCTCTGCTGTGGTCTGAAGCCAACCTCAAGGTATATTGGTTCTGGAGCCTCTTGGGAGGGTCTCTAGTGCAGTCCCAGGTCAGCCACTGCCTGTGACCATCCGGTCACAGTGATGTGCAGTTTTTCACTACCTGTTCTAAACCTGGAGGCATGTGGGAGAGGCCACGCTGTGAACTGCAGACAGCTGCCACCAGTACTGGGCCTGGAGTAACTCCGCAAAAAGCTAGGACACCCCAAGTCTTGCTGCTACCTGCTGGCTCCCTTAAATTTCAGTCACTGATAAAGCCTCGTGTGGTATGCAAATTGGATGAGGCAGGGTCTTAGGGAATCACTACAGTGGGAAGCATTGTGGGTACCAGCTTAAAGTAGACTCTGGTTCGGTGCCAGTGCTGAGCCTGGAGCTACTTAGCAAAAGTCTCAGAGCACACACAGGCCAGTTGTCACCAGCCTGGAGCCTGTGAACTCTGATTGTTTTCTGAGAAAGAGTGCAATGTGGGTGGAGCAGACTGCTTGAATAGAAAGTGCCTCCTGTGTTGGGGAAATTGGCTGGGGCTGGGTCCCAGTGAGTCAACAAGGTGCTCTGGAGCTCACCAGACCAATCAGATTCAGATTTGGCCATAGCGTAGGGAGGGCTCAGCTGCCTCATTAAATATGGCAGCCGCTTGCTGGCTACATAGGAGGAGGACTCCTCACAGGGAAAATGGGACTGTCCTCCGTCCCTGGCCTCGAAGCCACACACTTCAGTCTGTTCCTCATGTGCCTCTGATGCCCTCATGTCACCATCCGCCAGAGCTCAAGGTGAGTGCCTGCGAGTGAGTGAGTCTGTGTGCTGGCCATTTAAGAGGATGTCTGGGTTTTTTTCAGTCTTCTGTCCCACGTTGATAGTTGGAATACCCACTGTTTTTCATAGCCAGATGTTGGGGCTCCTCTTCCTGGCACCAGTACTCTGGGCTGGGGAGCGTGGAGTGGGGCTGGGGTCCTTCGCTACTTCACGGGGAACCCCTGGGGCCCAGGTATTCCTTCCAGTTTTTATCTGCCACATGGAGGTTTGGGACCAGCCCGTTCTGCATCTCTGCCCCTCCTATAAGTCTTGTCTTGGCTTCTTATGTCCTTAGTTATAAAGCTTCTGTTGTAGCCAGACTTTGGATGGTTCTCCAAGTTGATTTTTCTATCATTTAGTTGTAATTTTAGTGTGTTCATGGCAGGAAGCAGGCACAGTGTTTATCTACCCCATCATCTTGCATCTCCTCTCTAGCTACACTCTTAATAGGGCATTTCTCAAAGGATTTTAGTATAAACCTTACTGTTAGTTTCCCTTTGCTGTCTTGTTTCTTTTCTGTATGGTATCATTTCAGAGACTTCATTGATTTTAATATGCAGGAACCCTGAGAATGGCTGAGAATAACAGAATCATAGATAAGTTCTTCCCAAAACTTTTATGAATGGGGCTGAAGCTGACAATTGCTCAGGAATGACTGGATTTGGGGTGTGACTAAAATGTAACATGTGAGTTATATATGATGGTGACATTATAACTATGATGCCTCCTGTAACTGCCAGTTTCTATTTTTTTTTTCATGTTTTCTCTGGCTTCTGGAAGACATTGAACTCTGTCTTCCCCACTGTACCATAAGTTTTTAGGAAGTGGTTATGTCTTACCCATCTTTATTTTTCCAGTACTTAGCACAATGCAGTTGACATATAGTTGGCACTGATTTTGTTTTTTGAACTGAACTGAACTCAGCAAATACTAATATGCCAGAATGACCTATTATGTAGTTATTTTTATCGATAGAGAAATGTGAAACATCAATGGAAATACCCATGTAATGATGGACAAAAATATGACTCACTCATTCTTCTTTCTCTTTATAAAGAAGGAGGAGAATGTACGTAGTTTATAAGTAACTGGGACAATTTGTAACTTATCAAGCTAGTGATTGTTCTGAGTAAAGAAAAATGCCTCTAATTTCTAGACAAAACTCAAGAAATATTCCCATGTCTTTCCCTGAAGGGGTCATTCTCGTTAGTTTGGAGATAATATTGCTTATCTCTCAGAATAAACATTTTCTGTTTATTTTACTTCTTGGTAAGTTTAACATCGCATTGGCCATATTTAAAATCATAGAATCCAGATTTTGGGATTGGAAATGAACTTATTATCTAGCTCTCATCATTGTACTTTGTGAATATATTTTTCACTCTAAAGCAGAATGAGTACCAAAGTTTGTTAAAAGAGTGATAGCTTTAGTTATTATACTAAATTGTATTATATATAAATTATACTATGCTGTATTTTATACTTATTACACTATGATCAAAGATGAGGTTCAACTTGTGACCACTGGGAGCCACTGTGTAGCTATCACAGCTAAGGAGGCTTCCACACCATCCACACCAACTTGCTGGGCAACAAGGGAGATAACACACTCTTCTCTTTCCCCCAACCACTGGCATTTATCCATTTGCCAACTGGTAGTTATTAAGTGCCTACAGAGAGCTGGGTGCTGTGTTAAATTAGGCAACACAGTGAAAACAAGCTGCCTGTGTGGCTATGATGTTTCCCCACCCCACCCCTATTCCCAAGCAAAGCTCTTTAAATCGCCCTTATGACTTATCAGTTTCATTTATTTATTATTATTTATACCTTTATAAATTTTGTCATTTCTAATAGAGTTCCTTGACAGAAAGGTATATATTTTTATTTTATAATTGTTTATCCCATTGGCTGGTCATATGTAGATGATCCTTATTATATATTTGTTGAGTGATTGGATGCTATGCCAGTTAACTCCTCTTGTCCTTTTGATTTTGCTGTTATTTCTCCTTCTTCTTCTTCTTCTTCTTCTTCTTCTTCTTCTTCTTCTTCTTCTTCTTCTTCTTCTTCTTCTTCTTTTATTTTCACATTTTATTAAAATTAGGAGTATGGCTTAAAATCATATTTAGTGTCACAGTTAGGAAATAGTTCATTGTACTATGAAAGTCAATCTTGTTTTAAAACCACAAATCAAATTTTCAAGGAAATATTTAAAGGATTTAAAAATTGTATATTTAACTCTGGGTCGTTAGGGTACCAAAACAATTTGGTTTATGTTAAATAGATATTTGTGCTCCGAATATCAATTTACTAAGTTTTCAATTTTGTTAAATTTATTGGGGTGACTTTGGTTAATAAAATTATATAGGTTTCAAGTGTACAATTTTATAACATCATCTGTATATAGCATTGTATGTTCACCATTCAAAGTCAAATCTCTTTCAGTCATCATATATTTGACTCTGTTTATGCTTTTCTACCTCCCCCACCCCCTTTTCTCTCTGGTAACCATCATACTGCTATATGTGTCTATGAGTTTTTGTTTGTTTGTCTTGTTTGTTCATTTGTTTCTTTCAGTTTTGTATCTCACATGTGAATAAAATCATATGGTTCTCGACTTTTTTTTCTAACTTACTTCACTTAGCATGATATTCTCAAGAGCCATCCATGTTGTCTCATGGCAGTATTTCATCTTTTTTATGGCTGAATAGTATTCCATTATATATATATATTTATCATATCTTCTTTAGCCAATCATCTATTGAAGGACATGTCAGTTGTTTCCATGTCTTGGTCACTGTGAGTAATGCTGCAGTGAACCTAGAGGTACACATAACTTTATGAATAAATTCTTCAAATTTTTTTAGTATACTCAGAAGGATTGCTAAGTCATATGGTAATTCTATTTTTAATATTTTGAGGAACCTCCATACTGTTTTCCATAGTGGCTATGGAGTACCAGTTTACATGCCTGCCAGCAGTGGATGAGGGTTCCTTTTTCTCCAAAACCTCTCTAACATTTGTCATTAGTTGTCTTGTTGATAATATCCATAGCCATTCTGACAGGTGTGAGGTGATATCTCATTATGGTTTTGATTTGCATTTCCCTATTAGCTAGTGAAGCTGAGCATCTTTTTATATATCTGTGAGCCATTTGTATGTCTTTTTGGGAGAACTGTCTGTTCAGGTCCCTTGCCCATTTTTTTTTTTTAAGCTGAGCCATCCTGCCACCTGTTGGCAGCTCAGCGGCAGCTCAGCTTGGGCCGGGACTTGAACTGCTGTTGCTCAGAGCTCGCACTCTTGAGTGAGCTCTTAACCAACTGAGCCACTTGGCTGGCACTCCCCTGCCCATTTTTTAATTGGATTGTTTGGTTTTTTTTGTTGGTGCATTTTATGAATTCTTACATATTTTGGATATTAGCCCCTTATTGGAGGTGATTTTTGCAGATATCTTCTGTCATTCAGTTGGTTGCCTTTGTATTTTGTTGGTGGTTTCTTTTCCTGTGTAGAAGCTTTTTAGTTTGAGGTAGTCCTATTCATTTATTTTTCTTTTACTCCCCTTGCCTTTGAGGTCAAATTCATAAAACCCTCCCTTAAGACAAAGGTCCATAAGTTAGTACCCATGTTTTTTTCTATGCAATTTATTGTTTCAGGTCTTATATTTAGGTCTTTGATCCATTTTGAGTTAATTTTTTGTATATGGTGACAAATAGCATCTAACTTCATTCTTTTGCATGTGGCTTTCCAATTTTCTCAGCACCATTTATTGAAGAGGCTTTCTTTCTCCATTGTATGTTTTTGGCTCCTTTGTTGAAAATTATTTGCCCATATATATATATGAATTTATTTCTGGGCTCTCAGTTCTGTTCCATTGGTCTGTGCATATGTTTTTCTACCAATACCATGATGTTTTGATTATTGTAGTTTTGTAATATAATTTCTTTTAATTAAAGTTTATTGGGGTGACAGTGGTTAATAAAGTTACATAGTTTCAGGTGTACAACTCTGTAGTACGTCATCTATATATCACATTGTGTTTTCACCACCCAGAGTCAGTTCTCTTTCCATCACCATATATTTGATCCCTTTTACTCTCATCTACAACCCACCCCCCGTTACCCACTGGTAACCACTAAACTATTATCTGTGTCTATGAGTCTTTATTTCTTGGTTTGTCTTGTTCCTTTGTTGTTTTCAGTTTTATATCCCACATATCAGTGAAATCATATGGTTCTCGACTTTTTATGACTTATTTTGCTTAGCGTAATAATCTCAAGATCCATCCATGTTGTTGCAAATGGCACTATTTCATCTTTTCTTATGGAAGAATCATATTCCATTGTGTATATATAGCGCATCTTTATCCAATCATCTATTGAAGGGCACTTTGGTTGTTTCCATGTCTTGGCCACTGTAAATAAAGCTTCAGTGAACATTGGAGCATGTTTATGTTTATGGATAAATGTTTTCAGAATTTTTGGGTAGACACTCAGGAGAGGGATTGCTGGATCATATGATAATTCTATTCTTAATTTCAAGCCAAGGAGTGCTATACCTCTGGTTTTGTTCTTTTTTCTCAGAATTACTTTGGCTCTTCAGGGTCTTTTGTGGTTCCATGCAATCTGATGATTTTTTTTGTTGTTGTTCTATTTATTTTAAAATGCCCTTGGGATTTTGACAGGGATAGTATTAAATCTGTATATTGCTTTGGGTAATATGGCCATTTTAATGATGTTGATTCTTCCAATGCATGAACATGGAATATCTTTCCATTTCTTGGTGGCTTCTTCAATTTCTCTTGATACTGTCTTGTAGTTTTCAGTGTATAGGTACTTTGCTTTCTTTGTTAAGTCTATTCCTAGGTTGTTGTTTTTTTTGTAGCAATTGCAAAAGGAATTGTTTATTTTTTTATTTCTTTTTCTAAAATTTCATCGTTAGTATATAGGATTGCAATGGATTTATGTACCTTGATTTTGTATCCTGCATCTTTACTGTACTTGTTTATTGTCCTAAAGACTATACACACACACACACACACACACACACACAGAGTTAGACTCAATAAGCAAATACAATAAAGCTGTTATTTCTTCTTGACTGCACTTCTACCTAGTTATTGTCACCTACCTTGCATTCCTCCCTGCTCATTATCCTCTAATGCTGTTGCAGTAATGAAATGGTTATAGGTGAACAGTTTTCTCTCATGTCTATTATTCTTCCTTCTGCATTCTACTTTAACAGTTGAGAGGGTTTTTTTTTTATACCACATTCTTTAATGAATGACATCAGTTATCAATGCCAGCCTTAACAGTCTCACTTTTATAAGTGGGGACTAGAATTTAGCAATACAGATGAAAAATTGTGTAGTGTTGGAAAATACCATTAGTTATTGGAAAGAATGCTAAGCTCACAAGAAGGAAATCTGCATTTTAATTTTATATTTTTCACCAATGAACTCCTCCCTTTTTCCATTTATAAAATCCATTTAACTTTTATTAAATGCCATTGCAGACCAGGCAATATACTAGGTGATGAGGGTGTACAAAATGAATTAAGTAGAGCGTAATGCCTTGAAATGCTGACTATACAGTTGTGAATGGAAGCTAGAAATAACATAAAAAAATAAAGGCAGCACATAAGTGACAAATAAGTGGAAAATATAACAATTTAGAGGTGTGAGTGATTCCATTTAGAGTAGATCTGTCAAGATTGGCTTCAGAAAATTGGATTTTGCATTTGGTCTTAAAGTATTGAAACACTGCTGTCCCTGGAATGGAGAGCAGAGGATGTGTTTGGGAGAAATATCTAGGTATGCCTTGACAATAATGAGGAAAATTTATGTCTGAGGTGGAGAACATGTTTAGGGGAAAGTAGGAAAAATTATTAAAGAGGTAGTGAGTCCATTTTGTGAAGTACCTTTA
>NW_017732700.1:201852-212816 GCF_001890085.2 Hipposideros armiger | reverse complement strand
ACAGCAACTTGTCTGTTCCCCTTCCCCCAATTCCCCGGCACTGTTCCCATCCCCCCAATTACCCAATAAAAATCTTAAAAAAAAAAAAAGAATACTTTCTGCCGGACTAGGAGCCACAGATGGTGAGCTTGTGTTTGAAAACATTGAGGCCCTTCAGGATAAATTGGTGGCAGGAAAAGTTGCTTGTTGAATTAATTAAATTAAATTTGCATTTTCAAAAATTTTAGTCATTAAATAAATAGAAATATGTGCTTAGGGTATAATTAATAATGTAATTCTATTCCTGTTCTGTTCGCTCTTTTCTTACCTTTATTCCTTCATGCTATGTTTAAGGACTGCCAATTCAGGGATACAACCTTTTATTCCCATAATTGAGAACCAACCTTTATTCCCATAAATGCATAAAGATTTCTGTTCCTGTTAATGCCAATAGATTTTTAGTCCCATTAAGAGAAATGGATCTTTATTTTCATGAAAGTTGTAGAATGAGATGGCTGGAACCTCACAGGTAATAAAGACCAGATAAGATGATTAAATGAAGAAAACCGTAAAGAAAACAATTGATTTATGGTAATGATTTTGTTCCAAAAAATTCTCTGTAATTAATTTTTCTCTCATGGGAGTAATAGTAAGGGAACTTATAGAAAATATATGTATGTGTGGGGTAAGTGTGTGTATGTGTGTGTGTGTGTGCATGTGCACACCTGATTTCAGGATATGAAATTTATTTTAGGGGATTACCTCATATACCCTGAACTGTCACTTACCTAGAAACCACACTGTTAAAGTTACAAAAGGAGATCAACCACAATTTTTTTTTTAATTTTGAGAGTTCCACCGTATGTACTTTTTTTTTTTAAGATTTTTTTTTTAATTGGGGAATTGGGGGGATGGGAACAGTGCTGGGGAATTGGGGGAAGGGGAACAGACTAGTTGCTGTTGTTTTGTTCTTCAATCTAGTTGTTCAACCACAATTTTTAACGTAATGACTGGAAGAGGTAATTAAGAGTTCTTGGTACAAAAACATCTTACTTCACATTCTAAGTACTGATAAGAGACTGTGTTAATCCAATATGTCTACCCCAGGCTTGCAGTATGATTGAGGGGAAAAAAAATCTCTACAGGTATATACCACTTAACTCAATAGATATTTCTACATATTTTAATTGTCTCTCTTTTTGGAAATAGCTTAAGATAAATAAATTTACTGTAGTCAACAGGTCCCTAAATAATTGTGTATAAATTGATTTTCAAAAATTATATATCCCCTTAGGCAAGGGAAATAAAAGAAAAAATGAACAAAGGGTACTACATCAAACTAAAGTTTTTTCACAGCAAAGGAAACTATCAATAAAACGAAGACATCCTACTGAATGGGAGAAGATATTTCCCAATGATACATCCAATAAGGGGTTAATAGCCAAAATTTATAAAAAAGTGATACAACTCAACACCAAAAAACCAAATAAATTAAAAAATGGGCAGAGGCAGTGACTAGATATTTCTCCAAAGAGGACGTACAGGATGGTCAATAGACACATGAAAAGATACTCATGTCACTAATCATCAGAGAAATGCAAATAAAAACCACAATGAGATACCACCTCACCCCTGTCAGAATGGCTATCATCAATAAATCAACAATGTTGGCGAGGATGTTGAGAAAAGGAAACCCTTGTGCTGTGTTAGTGGGACTGAAAACTGGTGCAGCCACTGTGGAAAACAGTATGGAGTTTCCTCAAAAAAATTAAAAATAGAACTATCTTATGACTCAGCAATTCCACTACTGGGTATTTATGCAAAGAAATCCCAAACACTAATTAAAAAAAATATATATTCACCTCTGTGTTTACTGAAGCACTATTCACAATAGCCAAGATATGGAAACAACCAAAATGTCCATCAATAGATGATAGGATAAAGAAATTGTGGTACATTTATACAATGGAGAATTACTCTGCCATAAGAAAGAATGAAATCTTACTATTTGCAACAGCATGGATGAACCTAGAAGGTACTATGCTAAGTGAAATAAGTCAGACTGAGAAAGACAAATACCATATGATCTCACTTATATGTGGAATCTAAAGAGCAGAATAAATGAACAAACAAAACTGATATAGACTCATATATACAGAGAACAAACAGATGGTTTCTAGATGGGAGGGGGTTGGGTGGAGGGTGATAAAGGTGAAGGGATTAGGAAGTACAAATTGGTAGTCACAAAATAGTCACAGGGATATGAAATACAGTATGGGGAATATAATGTTGTAAAAACTATGTATGATGTCAGATGGATACTGGACTTATTGGGGGGAATCACTTCATATTATAGAAATGCTGAACCACTGTGCTATATGCCTGAAACTAATATAAAGTAATATTGAATGTCTATTATAATAAAAAAATGTATATATAGTTACAGAATATAAAAATACAACATGGGGAATATAGTCAGTGGTATTTTAATAACTGTACAGTGTCTGATAGGCAGTAGACTTGTTGGGGTTATCACTTTGTGAAGGGTGTAAATGTCTAATCATTATGTTGTTTTGTATACCTGAAACTAATAATAAATAAATAAATTTTAAAAAATAACAGAAAAATTAATTTTATGTAAGATATCAAAAATAGTTCCCTATTAAAAAATAGAGAATTTTTTTTGTAATTAATCTTTTTAATATTGTAGATAGATAACCTTTACATATATAAAGGGTAAACTATATTTAGTAAGCCTGAATTTTTCATTTATTAATATCCCTTACAATTGGTGAAGTATGCAACTTCCATTTGGAATTAATAAAAGACAAGCCTAGAACCTTTCTTTAAAATGACACTAGGAGCATAATTATTAGAGAGCTTTAACTAAATTTTGAGCTGACAAAAAATGAATCTGCAGGCCATCAAAACAATCAAAATTAAATTGGTTAGTCATAAAGATGAATATTTTAAAATAAATGCATTCAACTATTTACAGTTTTCACTTTAAATAAAAAATTTGAATAGTGTGAGGCTGAAGCTCTATAAATACAACTATAAAATACAATTTCCTCAAAATCGAATGGGCAGGTAAGATAAATCCATGAAGTTATTGGACTAAATTTTAAAAAATGATTGGGAAAATACCTCAGGTATTTTAATTTCTATTCCTTCAAAATCACTTATTGAACTTACATTATAATTTATATCTGTTTTTAATCTGCCTCTTCCCAACACCCATCCCTCACCATGGCGGAATGGTAAGTTTCATTATATCAAAGGAAAAATTGAATGAACAAAACAATGGTCAATGGTAAATGTAAACCAAGCTTGTATATTACCTCTAGTCTTGGAGCAGAAGAAAAGTTATGACAAATGGTCATTTGTCATCAATATTCCTTAGCTAAAAAGAGAATGATAATTTTCAGGTCATGTCTCTTTGAGAGTATAGAGGAATTTCCTTTTTTTAAAAAAACATGTTTTTCTATAGAGTAGTCAAAAACCAGTAGTCAGAAGCAAGAAGCTTTAGAAAAAGGAAACTAGGAAATAGGGAGTTAGAAAGACTCTCAGAAATGACCTAATGGTTGGGCCATCTCCCTGGATGCATAGATGGGAGAGCTGTGCCACGGAGAGATAAGCACAGGTTTGTCAACATTTCTCTTTTAACTTTTTATTATAAAAATATTTTTAATGTGCTTAAAAGTGAAATGAATAGTATAGATCTCCACTGTATACTATTCCAGTATGGTAATCACTAGCCATATGTGATTATAGAGCAAGCACATCAAAGGTGTCTAGTGACGCATGTTGAAATGGTAACATTTTGGATATACTGAGTTAAATAAAATACATTTAAAAATGATTTTCACTTATTCCTTCTTATCTCTTTTAATATGGCTGCTAGAAATTTTGAAATTACATATATTACTACGTTGTATTTTTATTGGATAGTGCTGGCATAGAACCCCCATTTATCTATACCCACCTAGAGTCGCTTCTTGTGACTTGCGGTGTTTCCTTTATGCCCCATGCACTTTAGAACTGCCTATGGTCATACAGGTAATTGGCCCCAGATTTGGCATGGAACAAGTGATTATTGGCTGTTGCTCTTTCCACTGCTATACTTTTAAATTGAAGTCTTTCTGTGTGTGCCAGTTTTACTATCTTTTAGTTATTTAAGATTGCCATTTCTGAGATTTACTGATTTTGACAAGTTAATAATGCATTCATTCATTTCCTTTATAGACTGTTATTTTAATTTAATTGATAAAGACTCTTGAATTAAATTCTTCATTTACTTTACTAAGTAGAGTGGACTCGTTTGTAAATCATTGCTCATTCTTGTAAAACCTTGATCACCTAAGGAGAGCAAAGGAGTTAGTGCTGTCTTTTTTCTTAATTATATTTTTTTCATGCAAAGTTTTATTACTCTCTTAAAGCAGATGTTAAGAAGCATAATTTTCCAATAGTCAATAAACATATCCATTGACTATTTACCTTGTAAAGAGCTCAGTGTGTGTGTATCTGTGCATAAACACATGTGCACACATACACACACAACATCATTCAGGGAATTAGTAGCCTTGGGCTAGGAAGAGAGAGGAGGAAACATAAGTTTGTCTCTAGACATGCTGGAATTGAAATGTCAGGGAGAGACCAAAGCACAAATGTCTAGACACCCCTTCTCTTAAAAGGCTAGAGGTACCGTCTCATCCCTTCTGGGTTTTCCATCCCTGCCTGTACATTTTGAACTACTCTCAGACTATCCTAATTTGAATGTGCCACCTGTTTCCCGTGGGATCCTGAAAGTATGTGAGGATTTCCAGCCCTGGCCCTTCATGTTAGAATTCTGGTTTGACCCTGGATACCTCAGCATTTTCACCTCAGTAGCTGAATTTCTATTTGGAAAAGAAATGGGTATGTTACTGGAGGCTCTGGGACATTGAGCAAAGGATATAGAACAAGGATTTTCTCACATTCCTTTCTGCCTAAATAATAAAATGTATGCTTCACTGGAATGAAATATAAAGCTGACATTCCAGAATATACTTGAAAACTAAACAATTTTTCAAGGTATACTTGCAATTAAATAAAGAATGAGGTGGCAGCTGCAGCCCTGAAGTCAATACATTTGGACTTGACTTTAAATTGACACTACAGACACATTTGGCCTCATGTCGCTGGCAACAGCATTAAGTGCTGGTGCACTTAAGAGCTTCAGGTTTCTAATAAGCATTTTCTTCAAAGCAGTGACTTGATTTGCTCTGTGATTTTTGTCAAGCACATATCATATCAAAGGATAAGTGTTTGCCAAAGCCTTTCTTCAGCCACAAAAAGGGGAATTTGTTTGAAGAAAGTCAAGTTGCACTAACTGGCCCCCACTGGGAAGATGAAAGGAATGACTGGATTTCCTGTTACTCTGTTGTTGTTGTTTGTATCCCTCAAATATTTCAATCAACATGAAAGGAGTTGTTTCACTGTGAGAGCAGTGCAATTTGAGAAAGCCATTTAGAGGACGCCAAATAGATTTGCGGCTAATAAAGTTGTATTTGTCTGTGGTGTCAAAGACCAGATTTATGGAAGATGATTAATAAGGGCCAGAATGCCAGGCTTGGAAAGATGGTCAGGAGATGATTTTGAAAATGGATTTCCCATTGCAGATTCTTGATAAGCATTATGTACATTTCAAGAAACTGTAAGATTGTAAAGGCTGATTTTGGTGTAGTTACAGTGTAGCATTGATATGGTTATGATATAAACTGTGTAAATTCTATATAGGCACATGACCTAATGAATCATGAATAATAACTTCAAATTGAAAATTAAAATCACTTTATTAATTATAGTTTGCACTATGAAAGGGTTCATCTTAATTATTTCTGTATAGTGTTTTTTTGTGTTTTTTTTTGTTGTTAAATGTCTGTAATACGAGGTCGGACTATTAAGTTCACAAACTCATCCTTGAAAAAGTGCTACATACCTCATTGCTGAATATCACTACGGTCACCTTTGAAGTACTCCCCGTGGGAAGCTATGACACCAACACCTAGTCCACCCTACAAAGCAATCTTGGAACTTTTTTTCCCTTTTCTTTTCTTTGATCCTAGCTTTCAAGATTACAGATGTTATCAAGGTATTTAATAATGTGAAATTTATAAATTTTTGCAACATTCACCATTACCTTCTTATTTCAATACTTTCTTCAAGATTGTTTCAAGGTGGCTTTAATATGACAATACCCGAGGCTTTCTATGCATGAGAAGATTCTTTTTATCATTCTATAATATTTAAACAATAATATGACTGGATATAAAGTTCTTACATTAAAATTATTTCCCTTTAATACATTAAATCATAAGCTATTGCTGCAGAGAAGTCTGAAGTAAACTGATTTCTGTCCATTTGTAGATGATCTACTTTTCCTCTTGGGAAACTTTTGGAATTCTTCCAGAAAGAAAGAAGGGAGAAGGCAATCTCCTTAGTTTGTAACCTGCTAGCCCTTAGGGATGGGAAGGCATTAAATAATGAATGCTAAGGGAAATAAGAGCAAAAATAAATGAATCGGGCTTTATCAAACTAAAAAGCTTTTACACAGCAAAAGAATCCAGTAACAAAACAAAGGCAACCAACTGAATGGGAGAAGATATTTGCAAACAATGCTTCTGATAGGAGCTAATATCCAAAATATATAAAGAACTCATACAACTCATCAACAAAAAGACAAACAATCCAATTAAAAAATGGGCAGGGGACCTGAACAGACACTTCTCCCAAGAAGACATACAAATGGCCAACAGATATATGAGAAAATGCTCAACTTCACTAGCTAATAGGGAAATACAAATCAAATCCATAATGAGCTGTCACCTCACACCTGTGGAGTGGCTAATATCACCAAGACAATAACAAGTGTTGGAGAGGCTGTGGAGGAAGTGGAACCCTCATACACTGCTGGTGGGAATGTAAATTGGTACAGACACTATGGAAAACAGTATGGAGGTTCCTCAAAAAATTAAGAATTACCATTCGACCTAGCAGTCCCTCTTCTGGGACCACCCCAAAGATCTGAAAACATTTATCCATAAATACATATGTAACCCTATGTTCACTGCAGCATTATTCATAGTGGCCAAGACATGGAAACAAAGTGTCTTTCGAAAGATGATTGGATAAAGAAGATGTGCTACATATACACAATGGAATATTACTCAGTCATAAAAGAATATGAAATATGCCATTTTGGACAACATGGGTGGATCATGACATAAGCATGCTAAATGAAATAAGTCAGACAGAAAAAGTTGATAACTATATGACTTCACTCATACTTGGGATATATAACTGAAAGCAACAAATGAACAAGACAAAGAAACAAAAAAACCTAGACACAGACAACAGTTGAGTGTTTATCAGAGGGTAAACGGGGAGAGGGCAGTAGAAGAGGGAAAAGGGGGTCAAATATATGGTGATGGAAGGACTGACTGAGGGGTGAACACACAACACAACATAGAGATGATGTATGAGTATTATAGAAATTTACCCTTGAATCTTATATTTTACTAACCAGTGTGACCCCAATAAATGTAATTTAAAAAATAAAATAAAATTATAGAACAATAAAAAAGGTAATACTTTTTTATTAAAAAAAAAAGAATACTGCTAGAGGGCAGAAGGTGGTCAGCTTGGATCTGTTTGAATCCATTTTTCACCCTAACACGGCTTTTCCTGAGTAATCACTCTGGGGATGTTGGTAGCGTAGGCTGTTTGTTATCAGCATACAGCTTCTGTGGGCAGTGGCAACTGATGATTTTCTTAAGCCAACAAAAGAGAAAGGAAAAGGCAAAATATAAGTGTTTTCCTGACCACAATGACCAGTTGGTTTTTTGGGGTTTTTTTTTGGCAGCTGTTTGTTGAGCTTGCTTGTTTTTCTTTGCTACTCTGATGCTTTCTTTCCTGTACTTTCTGTAGTTTTTTTAGGAGGAAACCAGTAGAAACTTTCTGACAGTTTTTCATCCACTGTCCATTTTCTTCTCCCCTCTCTCTTTCTATGTCTCCCCTTTCCTCTCCTCTCCTCTTCCTTTCTTTGTCTTTCTCTTTCCCAAAAACTGGATAAGGGAAACATCAAGGTTAGAGGAAATAAGTACTGGAATAATTAGCAGCAAATTATTCCTTTTTTCCTTCTGCCCACCTATCAAATCCTGCCCTACATTTTTAAAAATATGTGTAGAACCTTGGATCAAGGTTTGAAATGTCCCCAAGAAACTGTTCAGTTCTCTTCTGCTGAAGGTATTTGCCAAAGGAGTGAGGTTGTCATTGACATTGGTGATGTTTAGGAAATTTACTTATTTATTAGCTCTTCCTTAAAAATCTTTGTGATCTTTTTTTTTTGTCTTGTAGTTATTCTGTTGTCATTTTCCATACCATTTTCTGGGTTTAATAACTTTCATATTCCATATAGCTCCTATTGTACGATTTCAGGTCCCAAGAGTTTTCAGTTGCAATTGGTTAAAGCACAATTATTCTAAGAGACACCCCAAAATTGCTCAGATTTCTTGGGAGAAGTTCAATCCTCTGTGTTTTTTTTTTATATAAAATTCAGGATTCTTAAGCACTTGTTGTCCTTTATTATGTTTTTAGTGACAACTATCATCTTTGTTAGAAAAAGGACAATTAACTATAGTTATCTCTGAATGAGATTAGAGATAAACTTTTTCTGTTTATTTTGATTTTCTGTATTTTTAAATTTTCCCAAGTGAACTAGTTTAATAATAAAACATATAGGAGAAGATATTTAAAAAGTATTGAGATTAAAAAATAAAACATTAAGAGAAATGCCTAAAGCTTTAGGACCTGTTAGTAATTCTCATCATTCTGTGTTTCTCCAAATTCAATAAGATGATCACTTAGACATCTGGAAGCAAAATTTCTTTTCAGGTCTCTATATAAGTAAAATCTGTATGAATTTCTTTCTAATATTTCACACTTTACAGAAACTATATTAAATACAAGATGCAAAGTAGATAATGTTATAATACCTGATTCTTGGAAGAGATTTAATCATAGTTTATAATGGCAGAGGTTTTCGTCTTCCACACTTGGGTCAACATATGGAATTGTTTGTTCAACACCAGCTAGTGCAGCATGTTGTGCAAATATCAGGCTTTTTTTTCTTCTTGCAGCAACAATTGAAACCAATTGAAACCAATAAGAAATAAGACATCTTCCATAAACCTTATATAGAGAAGGGGAGATAAGTTTTTCCCTTGTACCTTCAAAGTGAAAATTTTCATGCCAGTACTAAAGATTTAATGGAACAAAAATTATTATTTTTGGCTATTAAAAGTTTTTTGTTGTTTTTTAATTGTTGAGCTCCCAAACTAAACACAGTTGGACCTCTCCATAAACTGAAATGGTTCTGTGATGAGGAGGAGAAGTGGCAACTATTTAAAGCATATGTCTCTTTTGGTATAGATACACACAATATTTTCATTTGCACATACATTGCTAATGTTTTACTCTGAAACCTTGTATTTCTTCACACGTTTGGTTAACCATATGCCTTTGATGACAATCCAATCTTAAAGCATTGCTTCTTATAGGGAATGAGAAGTATAATTAAGCTAAAATTTTGTACTAAGTCTGTAATGCATTTTGATTTCTCATGAGGTTCTAATCCAGTTTACAAAATGTTTCCAGATGTACACTCTAGCTCCAGATCAATTTTTATGTATGTATGGAAATCCTAATGCTTAAATTACAAAAATATAAAATTTATATTCTTTGTTGTACCAGTTCCATTTGGAAATCATCTTGAAATTATTAAGATTGTGGTAGTTTTACAGAGTATTTTTTTTTAAATTTTGCATTTGTGTTTAAAATTAATGACCATAGACATTGAAAATTCAGGCCCTGTACATGAATCTTAGAGATGTAAGCTATGTAAATGTACTTTATTTAATTTTCTATTATATCTTCAGAGATGTATTGCACTGTGAGGGATAGAACTGGGGTAGGGGGCTGGTACAACAAATTTGTAATTTTAGGCAAGATATCTTTGCTTATAATTCTTAGATTCTGAACATTTCTTAAGTTCATTTATTCATTTACTTAAAAATGTGTCAGATATGATGCTGGGGATTAGAAACATAAAAATGAACAAAAGAATGTTCTGAAAGTTCATAGTCTGGTGGAGTAGTCAGAAACAAATACATCTTCAGGGATATATAGAATGTAACAAAGTGGACATTGAGGGGAAAAACTCTAGGCAGAAGGTTCAGGCTTAGAAAAGATGTGAGTGTAGTAACAACAGCATAGATAATTTCAAACAATTCTATGTCTACAGTGAGTCTCAAGTTTAATGTCAGTAGTGGCCACGGATCAGACTGGAAAAGTAGTCAGCAAAAGATGCAACAAGGGCCTTTGTTACATAATTTCAAGGAGTTTGAAGTTTTCCTGCAGTGGGAAGCAAGTCAGATGCCATTAAGAGGGTGTAGTGAAATAAGTCAGTCAGAGAAAGACAAATATCATATGATCTCACTTATATGTGGATTCTAAGGAACTGAATAGATGGGAGAAGTGGATGGAGATAGTCTCAGAGACACAGAGGAAGAACTGAAGGTTGTTAGTTGTGAGGGGGTGGGGATGAAGGAGAAGGGGAAGGGATGAGACAATACAAATTGATAATTGCAATATGGCCTCAGGGATAGAAAAAGACAGTCTGAGGAATACAATCAATAATGTTGTAAATATTTCTTAGGGGGCCAGATGGATTCATGTCCTGTTGGGGAGACCACTTCATAGTTGGTGTAGAGGCCTGACCACTGCACTGTATTTCTGAAGCTGATGTTGATTAATAGTGTATGTCAACTATAATTATATATACATATAGTCACAGGATGTGGAGTAGAGAGCAGGAACGGATTCAATGGAATTGTAATAGATAAGCATGATATCGGGGGTGGGAGGGCAATACATGGGGGGAGGGG
>NW_017732700.1:191796-198203 GCF_001890085.2 Hipposideros armiger | reverse complement strand
GCAACCCACTGCCACAGGGGCTGCAGCCCATGCCTTCGCCAGCGACTCATGGCAGCCCAGCTCCAGATTGAGCTGTTGTTCAGCATCTTAGCTGTGGAAGGCAGTGTCACTGGCTCTCATATGTGGGATCCGAACCGGGGCCCTCTGGCATCCTAAGCCAGTTCTTAACCATCGCGCCACTCGGCTGGCCCAGTTGTTCCATTTTTATTAGGAGATTTGGAGTGATTCAAAAACTATGTCTCTGCCACCACCATTTTCCCTAAACCCTTGTTTGTTGGAATTCTAATTATTATAGAAACATAATGAATAAAGACTGCAATGCTAGGCTATCAAAGTAAAGTTACCTGGAGAGACTGGCATAAGATAGAGAAATAAAAGTAGAGAAAAATGGAAAAACAGTAGATGCGTAACATTAGAAACACTCTTTGAAAGGGTAGAATGCAATAACGAATGTAGGTAGCAGCATTTGATCAAGTGAAGGTGTCTAGAAAAGTTAAATTTGTTAAATAGTTGGATTATAGAGGGAAAAAAGCCATCCCTACAGCTAAGACTCCATATGATTTTATTAGCTTTAGATGATAACTTGAGAAGTAACATTAGCAAAGAGCTGTGCTATTACAAAAGGCTATGTATTATCTTAAAACACTTGCATTAGAATGTAAAGATGTAAGTAGGTGTAAGCAAGTGGAAATCATTGTACAGATTGATGTATATATCAAGACTTTTTTGATTAGACAGGAAAGAAGCTTATTTTTAACACTTTTAAAAACAATTTTATCTTTCAATCAAGTGTTCAGATGTGTGACATTTGAAGAATAATTGTTTATGCACATTGGAAATGTATTGATAGTGAGATAACCATTACATCAAAATTATTCTTACAACTTCCAAACAATAACAGTTGCACTTTCATCAAATACAGTTAATTTTCAAAATGGCAATATCTGGACAATGATTTATAGGGAAAAAAAACAACTTTAAGTTATAGATACAAACAATTAAAAGAAAACTTAAAATTGCTTTTCTATATAATTGTCTATTAGAACTGAAACTACCTTAAATTCATATGTAAAGAGTCCTCATTTTAGGACAAATATTCAGGATTTATTTTGAACCTTTGAGGAAATCACTCATTATGAATACTTTCATTCTTTCCCTCCCCCGCCCCCAAATTGGCAGCCTTGTTGTTAAGAGCACATGCTCTATCCACTGAGTCATCTGTGTGGTAGCTAAGCTTAAGGTACCGAGTCCAGTCTTAGTTGCGGGTGGGCATAGCCCACCATCCCTTGTGGGAGTCGAACAAGCAGTCTTGTTGTTAGGAGCACGTGTTTTCACCAGCTGAGCCATCCTGCTACCTGTTGGCAGCTCAGCAACAGCTCAACTCAGGCGCAGCGTCACTGGCCCACGTGGGAATCGAACTGGTGGCCTTATTGCTCAGAGCTCGCACTCTTAAGCTAACTCTTAACCAACTGAGCCACTCAGCCAGCCCAATACTTTCATTCTTTAAGGCACTACTAAAACAAAAGGTTTTCATGTGAAATATTTTAAATAATGAGCCAGAGAAAAGTACAAATTTTCATTCATCAAATATTTGCAAGGTATTGGGGAGATAGCACGGAAGACAAGAATCCCTGGCCTCAAGGAATCGCCATCATGAGTGGTAGACAAGCTATATTGCTATCTACTATGGGCCAGAGGTTGTGCACTGTTTCACATACAGTGGACTGCCTCCCTTCCTAGGATACACAAATAAAGGAAATAAATTAGCAATAGGAAAGATCCTATGTTACCACCTTATTAAATACCATAAAACTTTGAATGAATTGTACATAAATAATGTCTACACATACATAAAAATTACATATGTAATGAACTTCTTTCTAATTTGTCAATTCTCTCTCAATACATATTTGGAAACAAAACAAAACAAAACAAAACTAGAACTGCCATCCCAGTAAACTATGAAAATTCCAGTACCCTCACAGGATTTTCAGTGTAGGAAGAAGAAACAGTGTTTCTCTTTCTGCCTATCTTACTTCTTTAGTACACAACTAACATGAGTGGTACTTTTTTCTTTTGTTTTTTCCTGTGTAGAAGATTTTAAGTAGATATTTAGGAATGATAGCAGTTAATTACAAATCTACAAAGGAAACTCTTAAAAATTGAACATCAGGCGTTCCTTAAATAACGATTCATTGCCCATGCCTTACAGTAGGGAATTTCTTTCTTGCAGGTTCACATCTAAGGCTCTCTCTTACTGCAGGTTGATGTGGCCTTTTTTCTTTCTCTCCAGAGAGCTTGCACTTGTCTGTTGTGTTCCAGTAGTCTCTTGGGTTATCAGGGAGATAAATGAGAAATCCTTGTTATTCTTTATTAAGAGTAATTTAGATATCATTCTTCCTCTCAGCTCCTATCATGAATAATCAGGGATTTCTCTTTCATAATGTAAAAGTTAATTACTGAGATAATTTAGGTCTTTATCAGCACTTCCCATTCTTACCAACTGCTATTTTAAGTGCAAAAGAGCATTTTGTAGTGGTAGAAGTTTATTCTGCCCCTTACAAATTGTAAACCCTATGTCCAAGAGGCTGAATTTTTCTTTACCCTTGTGGGTTCTTCTGGTTGTTCTAAGAATGAAATTGACATGAGACAGATTATCAGGGAAAAAAAACCAAAACAAATTTAATTACCTGTGTATGTATGGGGACTCAATAAGAATTGTTCTTTGTGGTTTTTTTTTTGTTTTTTTTTGCATGAGGACAAGTTGAGCAGTTGAAGCTTATGAGTCATCTTGAGCTAAGGAGAAATGGGTAATAGTTAGAGACTTCAAAGGGGAAGACGGCAATTCACATGGTAAACAAATGTTTGCTGGGCCGTGCAGAGTCAATGGGACACAGAGAGGACCTTTGATCAAACAGTCTTTGCTAGGTTTCTCCCTGTCGACTACACCATGATGTCTATATACTCGTGCATGTGTGTGTGTGTGTGTGTGTGTGTGTGTGTGTGTATGTGTATGGATGTGTATGCACACACACACAGACACACATATATACACACACACACATATATACATATATATATATATATATATATATATATATATATATATATAGTTAGCTCTCTTTCTTGGAATAGGCCCCATCTGAATTCTTTCGGGCATCTAGGGAGAGGATCAAAGTTTCTTCCTGAGTCTCTTGTTTCNAAAAAAAAAAGGGTGTAGTGATTTGGGCTAAACAGAGAATAGCTTAGGTTATAAAGACACTAGCCTCAACTAAAGCTAAGCATAGCCCTCTACTATGACATGGGAGCATCACCAAGAAAAATGAGTGCTTGTGGTTATTAAAATGCATACTAAAGAATGTTTATTACATCTTTATTCATAATTCCCTCAAACTGACATAACTAACTCAAATCTCCACTAATAGAATAGCTGATAAATACCTATTGTGGCACTTTCATACTATAGAATACATCAATGGAAAAGAGGAAACTAGAGTAACTACATGGATACAGTCACACAGAGGCAAGTATACGGATGAATCTCAGACACACAATGACAAAATGAGCCAGACACAAAAGAGAACATGCTATATAATCTCACTTTTATAAAGTTCATTAATAGTGAAAGCATCTTTTTTGATAAAAGTTAATTTTGGGGAGGATATTGACTATGAGGGGGAATGAGGGAGCCCATTGAGATGCTAAAATATTCAATATTATATCAGTGATTACATGGATGTATACATTTGGAAAAAATCATAAATTCATTGAGTTATATACACTTAATCCATATGAATTTTTTCCTATGTGTTTTTTACCATAATACAGATATAAAAAATACTAGTCAGTGAAAATGATTGGAAGAACTGGGAAAATAGCCTTTTTTCCCTCTTAGATTTTGTGCTTGTGGCCTTTGTCATAATGGAATGAACTTTGAAGTTTCACTCACAAGAATTATTTAAACCATAACTCAGCTTATAAGCTGTGAGATTTTGTGCAAATAACTTAGCCTCTTGGAACTTCATTTTTTCCCTATAAAATGGAGATGATAACAGAGGGTGCTAAAAAATGTATACTCATTTTAAGAAAGGAAAAAAAACTATATTAAAATTGTAATAATATATACCAATAACAAAAGATGACTACAATTCTGTTTGACTTCTTCAATTACAAGAGGTGCTCAAAGTGGTTACGTCTGTGTCCAGACACTTCTGATTAGGACAAACTAGTGCTTGAGCAACGTTGACCAAAGTGTCCACTTGTATACATTTTTTTGGCACCCCAGGTATTTTACAGGATTGTTATGAGGACTAGGTAAGATGCAGTTTTACTCTATGTCCTCTAGAATGTAGAGTAAGCCTAAAGTGAGGAAGGAAAATGAAGCTTCTCCAAAAAGTTTGTCAAGGATAAATTATACCACTTTTCTTAGAAATTTGTTCTTTGTTTCCTGTTATCTTCCTAAGGTAAACATTTTTCTCTTCCCTCCCTGCCCCTCCCTTTTTCTTTACTTTTATTTCTTTTATTTTTTTCAATATCATTAATCTTAAGAACTCACAGGATGATAGAATTTGAATTACTCAGTTGTTTTACCCAACACCATGCATATAATTCACTCAGAATAACAATATTAATGCTCATACTGCAAAATAAACTAACTGAAAACAATTAAAAATATTTTTTGCATGTTTTCAACGTTTTCCTAATTTTTATAGTCATACTGTGTCTATATTGTCAGAACATATAGCCATTACATATTGCGTTTTATCTCTTTTAACCACTAGTCTTACTTCTACATATGACTGCATATTTAATGTTTACTGTTGGTCCTTACATCAGTATCTCTCTAGTCATTTTGGTTGTTCGAAGCTATTCTCTAGTAGATTCCTCAGAAAGGGCTCAAAGGAACATCCATTATTCCTTGAATTTTTGCATACTTACATCAGAGAAATTTGTATTGGAAAGTTAGTTTTGTTAGATATACAATCCTGAGTTCACATTTTCTTTCCTTGACTAGCATAAATGTTACTTCATTTCTTCTGAAATGAGCATTGTATCAAAGTCTGATGATAACCAAAATTTCCTTTCTTTATTAGTTGATTGTTCTATTTACCTTAATACCTGAAGAAAGTATTAATACCTTTAATACCTACTGAATGTCTATTAATTTTAATAGAATATGTCTTGGTGTCCGATAGTCTCAAATATGAGATATGCTCTTTGAATATGTAGTTACAAATATTTTTATTTAAGTTTATGGAAAGATTTCTTCAAATAAAGTTTTTAGTATTCATCCTGTATTCTTGCTTTCTTTTCTTTTTCAGGATTTTCTATTATCTCTTTGTAGGATTTTATCTATCTTAAGTAATCACATTCTCTTAATCTTATTTATCTCTTCATTTCCTTTAATCTTGTACTTATAATAAGTCATTATCTGTTTTATTTATTGCTCTTGTATTCTTCCTAGTTTATTTTTCATTTCTGGATAATTATTTTATTTTTAATGCTTTCTAAAGTTCTATCTCACTTCTTAGTTTTTTCTAATTCAGATGTATGTTGTTTACTTTGTCTTGTATAATTGTTTTAATACCTTTTAACTACTTTTGAAATAGTGAATTAATGTTTACATTTGTTATTATTAGTATTATAGTTTATATTATTTTCATTGTAGGAATATTACTTTGCTCCCTTTTTCTCTTATAACTTTGTATAAAATTCACTGTGACTCTTTAGTGTTTATTTTTTAAAATTGTTTTTCCTTAGAAGGATTTACTTTACTGCTTTTCTTGAATTCAATTAAAAAATGAATTTTCCTGAATTATAATGTAAGTTTTAAATCTGAGTGGTTTGAGTGAAGTCTTTTAATTACTCATGATCACTATTTCTAAACTTCTAGGATCATTCTGTTTTATGTTCAAATTGTCTTATGCAGGATTCCATCCTTCTAATACTTTTTGTTATGATATGGTTCAAAGTTACTACTGTCACAAGCATTGATTCATATCTTCATGTTAACTTGTTCCTGTTAATACGCAATCATTCTACATTAGCATAAACCCATATTTATTATAGTATTCAATGTGTAAAAAATTAATATATCCGTTTTGTAGTTTCTCATATAAAGATGGGTTTTGTTGGTCTCTGTAATAAATACAACAATTATTTTACCATAGAAAAGGGGGTATGGCTTAGCATAGCTTTTCTAGATTTACAGAGCTTCCTCTCTGCTTTTTTATTTAAAAATATTAATTGTATAATGTTGAAAATATGATGGTTTGCTTTCTGAGATTTCCTGGCTCTATTCCCTCTTCAGCTTTAATTTCAACCTTCTTTTTCTTTGTTTTATTGCCTCTGCTCTGCATATTTATTCCATTTTCAGCAGCTTCTCACACAGTTGTTCTATTTTTTTT
>NW_017732700.1:153010-188286 GCF_001890085.2 Hipposideros armiger | reverse complement strand
CTACACCATGATGTCTATATACTCGTGCATGTGTGTGTGTGTGTGTGTGTGTGTGTGTGTGTGTATGTGTATGGATGTGTATGCACACACACACACACACACATATATACACACACACACATACATATATACATATATATATATATATATATATATATATATGTATATAGTTAGCTCTCTTTCTTGGAATAGGCCCCATCTGAATTCTTTCGGGCATCTAGGGAGAGGATCAAAGTTTCTTCCTGAGTCTCTTGTTTCTTAAAAATAAAATAATCCTCATGCCAGAGAGAAAAATTGGCGAGGGGGGTGGTGGTGGCAGATTTTTCTTCCCTAAACCCACAAATGGTGGCACTTGTTTTTGCCCCTTTATATAGCAAGTCTTATACAAGAAGAGTTTACATTTCATTTCCTAATGCCAGTTTTATAAAGGTGTAAAAACTGTATTAACTTTATTTTAAGGAGCTTGAAGTGTTTTCATATTTATTACTATCAACTTTTTATGCAAATAATTAGTATTGTTTGTGCACCTGATATATTTTCATATTATAGTGTTTTAAGTGAAGGATAAAGTAAGTACACTATATCAAGAAAATGAAATTTATGAGTAGTTAAAATTATATATTTTAGCCATGCTGTACTTCTAAATTCAACTTTCTATTATTTTTTATTATTTTATTTTACTATTGTTGACTTGATTAAATGTACCTAAAATATAAATATGATACTTTTCATTTGAAAAATGGCCAAGGTTTCAGAAAACGAACAGAGATTTTTGGTTTCCACTTATCCATTTAGACTGCCTGAGCTGGTGAACCAAAGATTAAAAAAAAAAAAAAAGCACACACTGCATTATTTTTACAGCCTTCCCTTCCCTTGTCCCCCAAACTTCATAGTGTAGCTCACATTTTCTTGGGTCTTATCTATGCAAATTGACCACCTGGTCTCATGCAAATTAGCATGTTCTTTAAAAGGGTAAGAAAGGAAGGAATGTAATATTCTTTAGCCCCAACTGACTTTCCTAGAACATTTTTAAATGACTAATCATTTCCAGTGATTATTTGAATTTGTTCTTAACTGCTGCCTTGATAAAATCCCAATTCATAAGATAATCCTGTCAAACAGCAATAGAAATACATAGGATTTCAGACCTAAACTCTGGATAAATATCTTTCCTTACCAAAGGATTTTATGAAGACTGAATGAGACAGGATATTTGAAATGGCTTTGTTAATGTAAAGAATTATACAAATACGAGGCGTTATTATCACTCATTAGATTTATGAATTTTAACTTCTATTTAAAATCGATTTCTTGTTCTATTTGGCATTTGCTTGGATGCATATATGGTTACTTTCACTTAATAGAATCCCTTCCCTGAAAATGAGACTCATAATGGATTCTTATTAAAATGGTATAAATGTCAATATGAGATTCAGAGGGGGGCAATTAGTTTTAATAACTACAGTACAGTTTAGCACTCAATGAATTTACATATCTTGAGTTAATTTATTTGAAACATACTGTCATTACAAATTACATGTAAGCCTGGTGAGGTATATTAAAATTCTGGTAATGTGGAGGAGCTATTTTTTTTTGAATACTCATAGATCAGTTTCTCACTTCCTTGAGAGTGAACATTTTTCTGGTTTCTCTGACAGTGCATGTCGAGAATGACATCTGACAATGGGTGTGTGGGTGTGTGTGTTGCATTAAAGGTCAGAATACAAGATTAAGGATAAATATCCATGTATAAATATCCATCATATTGCTGATGCCAGGGATGTAATTATCAGGAGGATTTAATCAATCAAATACAATGAATTACTGTGTTTTCAAGCTTGCCTCTGAAAGAAAAGCATATGCTTCAATTCATAGTGGGAAAAGAATGATGAAAGCTATTTTCAGACCTGAAACCAACTTTGATTGACTTCATAGAGTCAGATATGTTACAGAAAGTTGTGAGAAATTGACTTTTCTCATTAAACGGAGATAGTAGTTATTAATCAAGAAGTATCTCCAGGCTGAGACAGAAGGTACATGGAAAGATTGTTGAGAGAGATTTTGGAGCTCATATCTAACCAGTTAGTTTTAGGAAGTTTAGGCAAAGAAGTTTGCTTCAGAAAATGAAATAAAACCTCCCGTTTTCTTGGTCTTTTAGGGTACATGAAATCAAGTCTTGAGGATCTAATGTAACACATGATGATAGTTGTTAACATTGTATTGTATAACTGAAATTTGTGGAGAGTAGAATCCTTTCACAACGTATACATATATCAAATCACCATGATGTATACTTTAAATATAATTTTATTTGTCAGTTATACCTCAATAAAGCTGAAATTAAATAAAAAGAAATTGAGTCTTTCCTATGTTCTTGGGAAAGTTTATCTCTTTTGTGAATAGAGGGAAAGCCTATGGATACTTCTGAACTTTGTGTACACAGTAGGATTGTGCTTGTTATAGAGATTTTAAAAGAATAATAATGATAATGATGGCTAACATTTCAATGCTTTCCATGTTTCAGGCAGAGTTCTAAGTGCTTTATGTGGATTAACTCATTTATATTTCTCGATAAGCCTATAGTGATGATAGTGAGGCATGGAGAACTTCAGTAACGTGCAGAAGGTTACACAGACAGAAATAGGGAAGCTAGGATTCAGACTCAGGGAAGTCTGGCCAAGGGGCTCATTCTCTTAAGCTTTCAGTCAACAGTGGTGACTGACCATGACATTCAGAATTATGCTCAGACTTAAGGGAAGAATGACTTCTGCATTATGCTCCCAGCGTCGACAATCCTGGTCCCATCTACAAAGGGTAAAATCTATAAAGGTTTCACTCTTTTTTCCATTCCTGCATATCACAAACATTTCTGTGCAAGGCCTGATACTGTGAAGTTTTAATATTGACTATGCTAGGCAGTATGACAATATAAAGATTAATCAGATACCCAAGGAATGTACAGATAGAGGGAAGGTATTGTAAATAACTATAATGAAAGTAGGAAATGGTAAGAGCCACAAAAGGGGTACAGAATCCCTGTGGCATAAAAGTTGAGAGGAAGAAATGTTTTCTTTCAAGGAGTAGGCAGATTATTTTCTTTCCTATATGTCTGAATATGAAAATCAGGATCATGGATACTAGAACTTAGTTTTTAATATTAGCAGGGAATTTAAATCAAACACTCAGGCTCCATGGACAATAATTCTTTGGAATATATTCAAATCCTCCCTATGTTTTCATTTGGGAAACCCTTTCCTTGCTATTATCTACCTGCCTGAACTTCCATGCCATTCAGAAATGTGGACTTGGGTAATTAAACATAAAGTTAAACATTTATGCTTAAGTAAATTGCTTTCTGATGGAAGGCAGGTTATTTCCAGTCTGATTCTAGTTATCATTTAGTGAACTGAAAAGGTAAATGTTAAATAATATTCCTGAATTGGTAGATGACTGCTTATTGTATTTTTTTATTTCTTTAACCTAACTTGTTCTTTCTCTCTCTTTCTCTTTCTTTACCTTTCTCCCTTCCTTTCTTTGTTCTTCCTGCCCTCACTTTATCTCTTTCTATTTCTCTCCTCCCTCTCACATTTCCTTCCTTCTTTCCTGCCTGCCTTCTTCCCTCTCTCCCTTCGTCTTTCCCTCCCTCTGTTCCTCCTTCCTTCCCTCCTCTTCTTATTTTTTTAATAGGGAGTTCAGTAACCCAATAGATTTACCTATCAGGTTAGAAATGATGGAACCATTTAACTATTGACTTTATAAACAGATACCTATTAATGAAGTGAAGCTGTGTTTTACCTTACAAAGCCTATTGCAAACATAAGCAGTAACATTTGGTGACATATAATTTATACTTTAAAATTTATAAGTCATACTGAAAAAAGTTGATGTTTAATAAAAACTCTCAATTATAATGTTATGGCAAAATACTTCAGAAATTGATGACTAATACCAGCCTTAATAATTCTGATTTTTAAATATTATTTTGTTTTATAAATTCAGCAGGTGTATAAGAAGTAAAATAGTTTTATAATGTTGAAATTTAATTAAAATAACAAGTCATTATCATAAGAATGTATATAAGCTTGTTTCTATGATCTAAAATATTCTTTATATATGTGGAATATTTATGACTTTATTATGTAATTATAAGAATCAATTATAAAACTAATTGGAGACAAATATAGTAACCAACTGAATTATCTTAATTGGACTTATGTCAACTCAGCTGGCAAACTCTGGCAGTTTGAATCCTTATCCTTATGTTTTTCTGATTATAAACTTTAAATGAACCCAAATATATTAAAAACATTGATGTTTTTAAGTGAGATGCCCCTACTAGTATTACAACCATATGTACTAGCTATAATTGGAAAAAAATTAGGCTTAATATTGACAAGAAGTTGGGTCCCCAAAACAGCTGTTCCCAGCCAAGGCCTATGTCCACTTTAGGACTTTATACTCAAATGTCTCAGAGTATATATTCCTGCTGTCCTTTCCAGAAAGGATGAAATACATTTTCAACAATTGTGGGAAAGATCCAGATTGAAAAAGTTTTATAAGTAACTTCATGGATGAACTTAAAGCATAACAGCCTTTAATTACTCATATTACATACTGGTACATTCATACCCTTAAATAGGCATGTACATAATGAAATTTAAATGATCACATATTTGTACATAATGAAAAATATTCAGCACTCATGAGGTTCAGTACAACTGCCATGGGATTGGATACTGCTTGTAGCATTTCCTTTTCCAGTACATATTTCAGGAATTGTATGAATGGTTCATTATAGACACATATTTTGTACAGCAGACTGGGCAGGCACCAGAGCCCTGCTAAAGCAAATCCTGTTCTGTAGGGTCAGCCCCTGCACCACAACTCCTCCACTGTAGTCAAGGCCAGTCCTCAATAAATCAGCCCCAGGGTCAATCCCTTCTATTGACATGCAAACAGCAACCAGGGCTCAACTACAACAGGAGCTCACACACAACCCACACAAGGGACACACCTGTAGCAGCCTGCTTGGGTGACCAGAGAGACTAAGCCATGGGCCCCACAGGACACCTACTACATAAGGCCACTCTACTAAGACAAGGAGACACAGCAGCCCTACCTAATACATAGAAGCAAACACAGGGAGGCAGCCAAAATGGGGAGACAAAGAAACATGTCCCATATAAAAGAACAGAACAAAACTCCAGAAAAAGAACCAAACGAACTGGAGACAAGCAGTCTACCAGATGCAGAGTTCAAAACACTGGTTATAAAAGAATGGACAATGATCTCAGTGAGAACTTCAATGATGAGACAGGAAACATAAAAAATGGAGATAAAAAACATATAAAAGAACCAGTCAGAAATGAAGAATACAATAACTGAAATGAAGAATGCATTAAAGGGAATCAAGAGTAGATTAGATGAAGCAGAGGATTGACTCAGCAATTGGGAAGAGAAGGCAGCAGGAAACACCCAATCAGAAGAGCAAAAAGAAAAAAAATTAAAAAAAATGAGGATAGCTTAAGGGGTGTCTGGGACAACAGATGGGTTCTGAAATTATTGGTTTAATTACTTCATAAGTTATATAAATGTCTAATAACTGTGTTGTATACCTGAAACTAATATTATGTCAATTGTAATTGGAAAAAAATACTAGAAAAAAGAAAAATGTCAATTTTCCAAATTGTACCTATGAAATGAAGGTATGTCTGTCTAAGTTGCAAATTAAGTAAAAAAATGCATATATGTTTTTTTCACTGGGAGGATGGATATTGAGACCTATGTTCTTGTATATGTCTCTGCTTAATTAAGAGGATAAATTGTCTCTTAAGGGAAAAATGTGCACATATTAACTATGAACAGCTATGGAAACTTTATGCACTTTTTTTAATCTCATTCTGAATTTTCCCCAACCTCCCATGCTAGCTATACAAATTTGCTTTGAAATGCTAACCATTATCAAGAATGGCAAAGTGTCTGAGATTTTACTCTACTGGAAAGTTAATAAGTTTAGCCAACATCAGTTTTAGGAATTCTGGCAGAAAACGTGAGACTCCTGTGTCAGAGGCAAAGGTCTCCTTTCACAGCAGGCAGTCTGAGCTTCATGTGTGTATCAATTCCCCTTGTCCCCCCAAGGCTCATGATAGGGAGATGCAGAAAGGCCCAAGTAGATGCTGTGTATGTAGTGGTTTGCATTGTATTTGAGGAGACCCAAGATTAAGGAACCCCAGAATTTTACAATGAACTGCAAGCAGACCTGTCCAAACTTTACCCTGTAGAAGACATTATTTTTCTTATCCTTGCAGGTTTGTATACTCTATTTCAGAGGGAGATACACTGTCTCTATTTTCCAACACTATTTTCTATAGAGACATCCTTGAGAAGAGTCCAGAAAAAAGCATAGTTAGTGGTAGCTAGTATCCTTGCCTACAAAATGTGCAGAAATATGAGGTACTCATGGAGAATTGTTGCCAGATAATTGCATCCTTTTTTTCTGTACTGTCTTTGCTATGACAGTTATTGCTAAAAACATAATACTATATTTAATGTATATTTGATAGAAACTGGGACCAAATATATTTAGTTTGTCTTATGTGGCATTTAATTAAGGTTATTCCCACAAGGACTCCAAGCAGAGAATAGGGCTACCATGCACTATTTAACTCAACCATTCCATGCCTCCATGAGTCATTAGGGCATCTCTTAGAAAGCCAGATAGTTTCTCCTTAAATTTCTGTATTGACCTTACCGCTTAGCTGAGGAATTAAAGCCAGGTACAGAAAGATGCATTAGCGATACCCAGCTTCCACCTTGTTCTGCAAGGAATCTAGGGCTATTCCCTCATTCATATCAACCCTGGTCAGTGAGTTCAGGCTGACCTGAAAGCCTCCCAGGCCTGAGGTGGTGTTTCCATAAATGCTGAAGGTCTCTTATGACCCCCCCACTAAGGCAAAGGCTACCATTTTTGGGGGGATAGTTAATGCATTGCTTCCACATGAAAAATACAACCCTAAGGGTGACCCTGGAAAGAAAGTGTTTATAATCAATAGTGACACTCAAATAAAACTTACCTCAGTCATGGACTACAGGTTGAGAGTGCTTCCAGTGTAGTCAACTGGCTGGATTATAGGCTGTAGTATTCCAAGTCTGAGTAATTGAATGTATTCCTTATTTTTTTAGAGGGACTAGCAGTTTTTACACACTTCTACCTGGTTGACATGCTTCTGTTTAACAGAAGGGATTTGGGTGGAGAAGACGTCCTGAGATATTTTGGCAGTCAGGGCCATCCAGTGCTCTTTAAGATAGACATCTTGAGAAAGTTAAGAGAAACGACAGTCAAATCTTGGTCAGAGTTATCTGGAAGGGGATGGCTGACCTCGGATTTAGTTGAATTTAAGGCACTAAAACTAAGTTTTGAAGATCCACATGGACATTTTCTTTCATGCAGAAGGTTCCACAGGAGGTTCTGAAAGGAAATGGTCATTAATTTTCCTCTTTTTCCCATTCTTTCTGATATCTAATGTGTTCCCTCCTCAGGTACTAGGGTTGTTGCTCTCCTTTCCTTGCCATGAAATCAGTGTTTCCATTTCAATAACTATAACCTTACCTTTCTAAAAAATGTTGGGTTGTTGTAAAAGTCATGACACATGTTTGTGACAGATGGCACTAGTTCATTTTTGGAAGTACTAGAATCAGGCTTCATTCTAGCTTCATTCCAAAAAAAAAATTGGTTGAGTTTTAGAGATTTTACAACAAGTTGAAGATGGAATACCAAACCGTGCATTTTTACCATATTTTACTGTTTTACTTCCATAAAGGGTAGAACGTGTGTCAAGTTTGTGAAAAGTTGCATCAGGTTTACAGTGAAGATGCTCTACAAGAACGTCCGTGCCAACGATGGTTCACGAAATTTTCCGTGCTGGTGATTTTGATTTCAAGGACGCTCCTCATTCAGGGAGGCCCACCAAGGTTGATGATGACAAAATAAAGGCATTGATCGAGTCAAACCCACATTACATGACACGAGAGATTGCAGAAACGTTGAACATCCATCATTCAAGCGTTTGCGACCACCTGAAGAAGCTGGGATATGTAAGCAAGCTTGATATTTGAGTTCCGCATGAACTCAAGTTCATATGACAGCATGTATAAACATCCGCAATATGCTTATTAAACGTGAGGAAAACAATCCTTTTTTGAAGCGACTGATAACTGGTGATGAGAAATGGATTGTTTACAACAACGTGGTGTGCAAACGGTCTTGGTCCCGACGTGATGCTTTGCCTTAAACGACATTGAAAGCAGACATTCATCAGAGGAAGGTTACGCTCTCAGTGTGGTGGGATTTTAAAGGTGTCGTGTTTTTTGAGCTCCTACCAAGGAACCAAACAATCAATTTGAATGTGTACTGTTGGCAGTTGGACAGTTTGAATGACTCCATCATCCAGAAACGTCCAGAGCTTGTTAATTGTAAAGGAGTTGTGTTCCATCACGACAACATGAGGCCACACACAAGTTTGATCACCCCTCAAAAATTATTGGAGCTTGGATAGGATGTGTTGCCACACCCACCATACTCACCTGACCTTGTGCCATCAGACTTCCACTTGTTTCGCTCTCTTCAAAACTCCTTGCGTGGTTAATGTTCAATTCAGATGAGGCTGTAAGTCAGCACCTTGTTCAGTTTTCACAAACAAAGACAGGTCTTTCTATGAACAAGGAATTATGAAGCTCACTGAAAGATGGCAAAAGGTTTCCGAACAAAACGGGCAATATGTCATTTATTGATCTTTGTTCTTTACACAAATAAATGACCTTTGAAAAACATAGACAAAATATGTCATGACTTTTCCTACAACACAATAATTTCCTGCTCACAATCCCATTTGAATCTCCTCGTCCCCATTTTGGCTTGATAGTCAGAAAGAGGGTGTGACAACTAAGCCAGCCTAAGTTACCCTTATGAAAAAGAAAGAAGCATCTTGCCCAGAATGGTCAGAACATTTTCAAAATAGGTCTGTATGGCTACCCCCACACTTTATCATCATATGGGAAGTTTCTGAGAGAGGATTATTTCTTTCTGAGATAGCCACATTCAGTGAGCAAATTACCTTACTAAGGTGTGTGGACAAGGAGAGGCTGAGAAAGCTAGAGACAGGAAGTGTTTAGAGTTGTTTTTGAGCAGGTAATTCTAAAACGAAGTAACACCAGTTACTTGGGGATGTCAGGGAGTTTGAAAGATCCATTAAATATCTTGACTCTTCACTAGTTGTTGAGTGGGTTTTGAGTTCAGCCATTGTCTGACTAAAGATGGTCTGGAAAGAGAGGTACAGCCTTTGCCCTTGGTCCCTGAGAGGTAATCTCCAGTCCCTTGTAATGTCCTCCCTTTGTTTACCTGTGGGTTTTGAGCCACCTGGTGATTTAGGGTGAGGGCTTTGGTTCATGCAGTATCAATTGATCTGAGAGGCTGGAGACTGAGGTCAACCACGTGGTTGACCAAGTTCATTTGATCAAGCCCCAAAGATGCTGAACACCAAGGGTCAGGTGAGCTTCCCTGGTTGATAGTACAGTATGCATATTATTACAGAGAAGTACCAGGAAGGTAACACTGTCCATAACTCTTTGGGGAAGAGGACAACTGGGAGCTCCACATTTTGGAACTTTCCTGGACTCTGCACTATGTACTTCTTCCCTTAGCTGGTTTTAACATTGTATCCTTTCCCTATAATAAACCATGACTTTGAGCATAATAGCTTTCAGTGATTTCCATGAGTCCTTCTAGTGAATTATCAAACCTGAGGTGGTCTTGGGGACCACTGAAACCTACAGTTGGTGTGAGAAATGAGGGTGGGATTGTGGACTGTGCTTCCTAACTTTTGCAGTTGGTGTAAAGTAAAGACAGTCTGTGGACTGTCCCTTAACATCACAGTGGTTAGCACATTAATTTCAAAAGCCACAGTAGACTGGAACAGCAATTCTGTAACCTAAAAATGTGCCAGCAATGGTGAGGCACCACTCATGCCCCTGAGATGAAGTCAAATGAATGTCAGTATTCTAGAAGTGGGAGGGGCAGAGTCAGTGTTCTGTGCGATATGACCTTCCTCATCATAAGACAGTGAACTTTTAGCTACAGTCTCAAATGTGGCATGCAGTGGTAGGTTTTGCATAAGAAATATGGATACCTTTACTTTGTGTCAAGATTGTGATGGTGGATGTGTCGTCATGTCCAGAATGATCATGGATGCAGGCAGAAATGGTGATAACCTGGGTAGTGAATCTCAATCAGCAGCCTGATTCCAGTCAGTCTTGTCAGAGAATGGGCCTCGATTATGAGCATTGTTTTGAATGACACAGGCAGTTTAATAAATAGCTGCTATTTGTTTCCATCATTTGTAGTCCTAAGGAGGAGTATCTTTAGTCTTCCAGCTTGTAGTTTACCAAATGACAAACTAAATAGGCCATAAGCAACAGCTCAAGAGTCAGTGGTGATATAGGAAGGTTTATCAAAGGGAGGGTTGGCCAGAGCTATAGGGTGGGCACTGAGCAGTGATCATTTTCATTTTTGATTCTGCATAGCTGATACCTAGGTTGATAGCTTTAGCAGTCCAGTGAACATCATTGGATTCAGCTTATTTGAACCAGACCAGGCTTTTACAGGAATCTCTGTGAGTTGAGGGCCTACTGAGCCAGTGACTTTGCTTCAGGAAGTATAATGGGCGATAAATTTTCTCCCAGAGGGAGAGATGTCACTTTTTCATATAAAGCTAAGATAGCATTGGAGCCAGACTTAGTGCATTTTTGAATGTGCCGTTTCCACTTGACAGATGAGGCTTGTTGGCCTCTTCCCATCTTCATAGCGATTGAGTAGAAGTGGACCCACCTCAATATAGGACTATCTGGAGAGCCATAAGACCTTTTTGAGTTAGTCATTCATTTTTGGCAATAGCTCAGTGGTAAGCTGATAGCTGCTTTTGAAAGGAATGTGCCTAATAGCCGTATCAGGGAGGCAACAACTTCAAAGTCATGAGGGGATCTTGTTGATGGAGGCTGCTTTTCTATGCCGCAATATCTACTACACAAAATCACCAGTCACAAAGATTCATAGCTCAAAGGGGTCATTTGACTTGTGGGGCTGCAAAGATCGAGAATGTTCCAAAGCTGCTGGACAGGTTCCAGTGCAACCTGTTGGTTTTAGCTCTACTCAGAGGATGCTGACTTGTGGATTAGCAGATATAAAAAATCAAGTAGAATGTCCAAGTGAGACAATACTGTCTCCAATGCCTAAAGTTTTAATAACACGTTGGGCCTCATTTTTGGTCTTGGAGGATCAAAAAAAGACAATAGTTTTTCTTTGATTTCTGGAGCCACTGAGCATTGTGAGTCTGCCTAAATAGTCCCAAGAAACTATTTCACATGTAGGCCCCTATATGTTTTATTAGCCACTCCTGCTGAGGAGGTGTGATAATACTACATTAAGGTCCACTGAGACTGGGGCTTCTGACTTGCCCACCAATAGGACATCATCTGTATAGTAAAAGCTTTGAACATTAGAGTGTAGAGGCATGCATGTTAATTCTTGACCCACCCACTGGTAGAAAGTTGTAGGCGAGTTTGTTCTGCTACCATTTCTCTATATGTGACTCTTCCTTCATGAGAGAAGACTATGACACTTATGGATGGTGGAGTACATACATATAGCCCATTGATCCTACTGTATATTTAGATGTAGGAGCATTAACAGTATGTTGACTTGGCCCTAACCTGCAATCACATAAGATTTCCCCGCCTCGCTATGAACCTTGACCAAACAGCAACAGTTGAATTTGGTCATTTTCTTGCCCTGCAGGGCTGGGCAGGATGGTACATTCATTATGTTTCTATATCCAACAGAGCCATAAAAGTTTGAGACCCTCCTGTCGTCCCTGAAGTTTCTCACTGTACTTACACATGTGTATATGGTTTTCAGTGCCACTTGAAGACAGGAAAACTTCAGTTCACCACTAATTATTTTCCCCCATAAAGCAACTGAGATCAGGGTAAAGGGAATAGAGAGATCAAGAGCATGGAGGGAGACAGTGACTCCATATCAGGAAGCATGGCACATTTATTTTGATGTCAAGTGGTCCTAGAACTGCACATGGCTCAACTGAAAAAACCTTTAGTGTTTTTGACCTATCCAGTGTCTCTGCAGGTGCCAAGTTTATCATTACTGACAGCGTCTATTTCAGCTATAGCCACACGGCCTTTCGGCCAGAGTTGGAAGGCTTGTGGCTCCATTGTCATGATAATACCTTTACCTCCTTCTGCTTGGAGGAGAGTGACCAATAATCACATCACTATTGGGGCAGCTTGAGTCAATCCCACCTTCCATCGGTCACTCAGCCTCTACACATTTATGAAGAGGCAGGGCAGTATGGAACACTTACTCCTTCCCTGCCCACCCCCAGGCTTGCTCACCTTGAGCAAGAACATTCCTTTCAAAATCCCAAGGAACCTTAATATTCTTAATATAGGTCCATGAGGCTCTTATTTTTCTCTTTCCAGGAAGCCATGGCTCTGTCAGCATCTCATTCTCATTGATGAAAACTATTGATAAAATAAGTTAGCCAGGCATACCTTCACGGAAGCTGGAGGAAGATAATGAGACTCCAAATTATAATAGAAACAAGGGACTTTATCACAGCACAGCAGGAAACATGAGCTTCATGTTTGCCATGGGGTACTTTGCACCCCATCCCCACAAGTCCCACAGGGTGATTAATGTCAGAGCTGTGGAACGCTGAGCTTAGGGAACCTGAATCTTATAATGAGCTTCAGGCAGTTCTGACCAACCTTTGCCATGGAGGAAAGCATTATCTTTTTTATACTGGACAATTAACAAACCTGCATTCTTCTTTGAAGGGAAACACTATCTTTCAAGGCTGCATTCTATGCAAACATGCTTGCAAAAGTAATTTGGAACAAAAATTCGGAAAGTACTTTGTTTGCAAGATGTGCAGAAGTACTAAAGATTCATGAAGAATTGTCTTCTAACAACCACTACTTAAAAGTGATGACCTTTTCTTTTCATATTCTTACCAAAACATTATTTAGTTTTATTCAATAAAATTATGAATTAGAGTAGAGTCTGTTATGGGGAGACGAATGGGATAATAGTGAGCCTGCTCGAGGTGGGCATGTGAAGAGTCACTGGTATCTCAGCTTACAAGTGGTTAGGACATACTGATCTGCTAAGGAGGTAAAAATTATTAATTCAGCACATATTTGTTGAGCACCTGCAGTGTGCTAAACACTGTTTTTATTTTAGGGCATACAAAAGCTAGAGAGAAGGCATGTTAAGAACGTGGGTATGGTGGTATTTTAGATAAGGGACTGACTCTGGGCAGAGTAGTAGGTAGCAGGTAAAGAATGCATGTCTTTACTTGGGTCTTGAAAGTGTAACTGAGCTAAGGTTCAGCTGCTTGCTGCTCTTAAACCAAAGATTAGAGACCAGGGTTAGTGGAAAGAAAAGGAGGTTTAATCAAAATGCTAGCGCTCTGAGAGGATGGCAGACTCCTGTCCCAAAGGCCATTCTCTCTGTTCCTAGAATGGTCAGAGGTTTTATAGATAGACAAGGAGAAGCAGAACAAAGGAAAGAGGGAGATAGTCACGTGTCTCATCCGAGAGAACGTCTCCTGGGGTCCGGTTTGTTCTGTGACGGTTATCTTGAACCTGGCCAAAGGGGAGATTCATATGTCATCTGACAGAAATTCCTGTCCAGAATCATGGCCTGCTTGCTGGTGTCCGGATGGATGAGGGCTGACTCAGTTTCTTGTAAGTTAGTGTCCTGCTGATTAACTAGATTAACAAAGTATGCATGTAGCCTTGGGAAAGCAGGGCAAGTAAATCAGGCAGTGAGAGAGAAACAAACAAGAGGAAAAAATACAAAATAAAGTAAAATCAAGCTATAATTCAGTAAATCAAGCTATAGATTGCTAACTCCTTAAATGTATACCGTCACCCTTACAAAAGTATAGCGCAAGTTTTCCAAGGGTAATGCAGTTGTCGGGGGAAAGGTCTTATGAAAAAAGAAGTATAAGCACTGGCAAACATATAGAAAGTATTTCAAGAAACATTTGGTAGCTTGACTGAAGTAGAGATAAGGGAATGACATAGAAGATACAACTGGAAGGTAAGTGTGGGGCTGGCTCATGGCAAGCTGTGACTGGTATACTAAGGAGTTAGGATTTTATCTCTAGAATAAAGAGAAAATCTTGAAGATTTAGAGATGAAAGTATGGCATGACCAATTTACATATGGCAAGAATACATATTATATAAGAAGGATTGGGGTCACAGAGACAGTTATAAAAGGCAATGTGATCACACTTGTGAAATAACTAGACGGATGATCAAGGCAGTAGAAAGGAGTGGAATATGTTAGATGCTTTAGAAATAGTTTAAAAATACTTTGTATTTTTCAATTACAGTTGACAAACAATATTATATTAGTTTCAGGTTTACAACACAGCGATTAGACATTTATATACCTTACAAAGTGATCACCTGATAAATCGAGTACTCACCTGACACCATACATAGTTAGTGCAGTACTACTGACTGTATTCCCCATGCTGTACCTACATCCCCATGAGTATTTTGTAACTACCAATTTGTACCTCTTAATCCCCTCCTCCCCTTCACCCATCCTCCCAACCACACCCCCCAGTCTGACAACCATAAAAATGCTCTCTGTATCCACGAGTATGAGATTGTTTTTGTTTTGTTTGTTTGTTTTGTTTTTTATATTCTGCATATAAGTGAAATTATATGGCATTTGTCTTTCTTTGTCTGACTTTACTAAGCGCAATACACTCTAGGTCTATCCATGTTACTGCAGATGGCAAGATTTCTTTTTTTTTTTTTGGCTGAGTTATATTTCATTGTATATATGTACCTCCTCTTCTTTATCCATTTATCCATTCAGGGACATCCAGGCTGCCTCCATATCTTGGCCATTGTAAACAATGCTGCAATGAACATATGGATTCACATGTCCCTTCTAAGTCGTGTTTTGGGTTTCTTCAGATAAATACCCAGAACAGGGATTACTGGGTCCTTCTTAGTCTCTTGTTTATAGCCTTTGTTTTATTTATTTATTTATTTATATTATTTTCATTTTCATGAAATACCTTTTCCCATCTCTTTACTTTCAGTCTGTGTGTATCTTTCAATGTGAAGTGAGTCTCTGGTAGGCAGCATATGTAGGGGTTTTGTTTTCTTACCCATTCAGCCTCCCTATGTCTTTTTTTTTTTTTTTTTTTTATTGGGGAATTGGGGGGATGGGAACAGTGCTGGGGAATTGGGGAAAGGGGAACAGACAAGCCGCTGTCGTTTTGTTCTTCAATCTAGTTGTGGAGGACGTTGCTTCACTGGCCCAAGTTGGCACCACCACCGCGCCCTTCTCTGGCGAGGCAGATCAGTCGCCGGCTTCTGGACGGCCGCTCACCGCGGCTGCCGGCCGCTCACGCTGGCTGCTGGCAACACACGGCAGCCCATGGCAATGCACTGCCACATGGACTGCAGCCCACGCCGTCGCCGGCGACTCATGGCAGCCCAGCTCCAGGTCGAGCTGCCGTTCAGCATCCCAGCTGTAGAGGGCAGTGCCACTGGCCCTCACATGTGGGATCCGAACCGGGGCCCTCCGGCATCCCAAGCGAGTTCTCAACCATCGCGCCACTTGGCCGGCCCCTCCCTATGTCTTTTGATTGGAGCATTTAATCATGTACATTTAAAGTAATTGTTTATTGATATGTAGTTATTGCCATTTCATTATTCATATTTTTTATCTTTTTTTTCTCCTGAAAAAGTCCCTTTAACATATTTTGTAGTACTGGCTTGGCAGCAATGAACTCCTTTAGCTTTTTCTTGTCTGGGAAGCTCTTTATCTGTCTTTCGATTTTAAATAATAGCCTTGCTGAGTAGGGTACTCTTGCTTGTAAGTTCTTACTTTTCATCATGTTGAATATTTTGTGCCAGTCCCTCTGGCCTGCAAAGTTTCTGCTGAGAAATTAGTTGGTAGTTTTATCAGAGCTCCTTTGTAGGTAACTAACTGCCTTTGACTTGATGCTGTTAAGATTCTCTCTTTGTCTTTAACCTTTGGCATTTTAATTATGATGTGTCTTGTTGTGGGCTCCTTTGCTTTTATCTTGTTTGGGACTCTCTGTGCTTCCTGGGCTTGTATGTGTATTTCCTTACTATCATTTTTCTGTTTTGTTTTGTTTTTTTTTGCTGTTCCAATTGGGTGTTTTCTGCTACCTTTTCTTTCAAATTGCTGAGTTGATCGTCTGCTTCATCTAATGTACTCTTGATTTCCCATAATATATTCTTCATTTCAGTTTTATTGTATTTTTCATTTCTGACTGTTCTTTTATATGTTTGCTATCTCCATTTTTGTTTTTTATCTCTTCCTCGGAGTTCTTACTGAGATCATTGAGCATCCTTTTAACCAGTGTTTTGAACTCTGCATCTGGTAGGTTGCTTGTCTCCATTTTGTTGAGTTTTTTTCTGGAGCTTTGTTCTGTTCTTTTATTTGGGACATGTTTCTTTGTCTTCCCATTTTGAAGGCTTCCCTATGTTTGTATTTGTGCATTAGGTAAGGCTAATATGCCTCAATGTCTTAGTAGCGTGGCCTTATGTATTAGGTGTCCTGTGGGGCCCAGTGGTGCAGTCTTCCTGGTTACCTGAGCCGAGTGCTCTGGGTGCTTCCCTTGTGTGGGTTGTGTGTGACTTCCTGTTGTAGTTGAACTTTGGTGACTGTTTGCATGTCAGTGAGAGGGATTGACCCTTCGGCTGACTTATTGTGAGGACTAGCTGTGACTACAGTGGAGGAACTGTGGTGCAGGGGTTGACCCTACAGAGTAGCTTCGCTTTAGCAGTGCTCTGGTGTCTCCCCAGTCTGCCCTTTGGGTGTGTCATCCTTGGAGGTGGTTTGGTGATGCTGCAGCTTTGTTCAAAGCTGTCCAATGGGTATACTAGCCCCAGGGCCTTCTGGGAGGATCTTCACTGTGAGTCAAGTTCAGCTGCAGTTTGTGCCCTACCTGGGGCCACCTGGCTTGAGCCACAGAGCAATCCGCAGATGGCCACTACCCTCACTGGGCTTGGAGGTGCCTCAAGATGCTAAACTGTGGACCGAGGCTCACTGTTGCTAGTGCCAGGTTTAGGTCTGCTCAGCAAGAGGTACGGGACAAGCAGAAGCCAGATGCGACTTGTTTGGCTTTTGTGAACCTTTGAGAGATGTTAGGAAAGTCTGATGAATGAGCCAGAACTGGTGTTTTTTACAGAAAAGCCACTGGGAGTGGGCCTGAAAGTTGGGTGGGGCAGTGTGTTAATCAGGTTGATGGAGACTCAGATGTGGTACTTGCTTGTGTTTGCATGCTAGGTACGGGCAGGGCCCACCAGAGGAGCTGTGGCTTCTGCCAGCACTTCTGTCTGTGAGAAACGTGCTCCTCCTGCTCACACCCTGAAGTCAGACAATTCATTTCTCCCCATGTGTCCCTGGCTCCTTTCAAAATGCTGTCTCAGTGCTGGAGCTCAGAGCAAGGGAGGCCATTAGTGAGTAAGTTTGAGTGTGGGCTCTTTAAGAGGAGCACCTGGGACTCCAGCTGCCCTCTTTCTCACTCAGGCACAACCTCTGCTGGTTTTCACAGCTAGAATTTGTGGGGACTTCTCTTCCTGGCACTGGAACCCTGGGCTGGGGAGCCTGAACTGGGGCTAGGACCCCTCACTCCTCTGTGGCGACCTCCACAGCTGAGATCTCCCTCCTGATTTTTAACTGCCAAGTGTGAGTGTGGGACAGCTCATTTTACATCTCTGCCCTTACTACCAGTCTTGATGCTGCTTCTTTTGTATATTCTTAGTTATAGGACTAGTTCAGCTAGTCTTCAGGTGATTGTCAATGAAGGTGGTTCTGTAGTTTAGTTGTAATTTAGATGTGGTTCTGAAAGGAGGCAAGCACACTGTTTACCTACCCTGCCATCTTTACCAGGAAAAGAAACTTAGACTTCTATAAATAGTCTTTTGAACCTGGATGGGAAGGTATATGTGTAAGAAGGGAAGAAAAAAAATGACATCTCTGTTATAAAACTTGTTCACTGGAAAAGTGGGCAACCAATGTCATTTTGATGTCATTTCGATAATGGTAGTGGTTTTATTCTCAAAGCTTCTAAGGATAAACTTTTTAAATATTGCCAAGTGAAGAATATGCTTGACCTGAAACTAATTTTTAAAAAAAAAGGAAAAAAAAAAAGAATATGCTTGAATTGATGTCATGACCTTCTACTCTCATTCCATTTTATTCACCTGTAAAATGGCATAGATTACACAAAACTTTCCTCAAATGTTACACATTTGCAGTAATCTTCTGCAAAAATTGAATTGATGTTTGGACATTTTTTTCCCTGAATTTAACTATTGTTTTGACTCTCTTATCTGGATTAACTGAAAGTAGAATAAAGCTGTTTGCTATAAATTCTAAGATTTAAAAAATACTAATTAAAAAAATAATCCAAATACTCAAAGAATTGTCAAAACTATAGCTTTATTAAATTTGAAATCATATATTTAATCACAGTAACTCTAGCTTTGTTAAATAATTTTGAAATCAAATATGTAATTTCCATATCCAGAGATTATTAGTACAGTCTCAATGCAGTAGATAATAAGAAAGGAAAACTTTTAATGTACAATAATCAGTGTCTTCATTCAGAGATAAAAAATACCAAGAATCCTTGCAAATAATTAAACATCCTAATTTTGGATGGTCTTTGATTAATATATCAGAAGGCAAAGCACCTTCAGTGTCTTGGAATGTGGCACTGTGATAATAGTGGAGCTGATCTTCCATTGTTCTAGCTGAAGATTAATTATCTCCCTTCCTCTTACAATATCCGTTTAGTGCCTTATAAATTGGATCCAGCTATTAGCATTATTCATTTATTTCCTGTGAAGTTCGTTGAAGCTTTATCTACTTTAGTGTTAGATTTAGTATCACTTTTTATTTCCTTCTTAGCTAAATACATGTTCTTCTAAATAGTTTTATTCTAATCTTTATCTCATTTTTTACTCATTACCCCCAGACACAAACACAATACACACACTAATACAAAATATTTTTTCCTCCTTTTCTTGGTAGCCTTATAATAAATTTGTTGTATTTGTCAAGGTTGAAGAGAGTATCAGAAAAAAGGGAAAGATTTGTTATGACTTTTAGTGAGCCCGTGCCTCTGCACTGTGAACTTCACAAGTGTTTCTCAGTTTTTTTCCCCTGGCCCTTTGGTGAGACAGTATGGCTAGGGTGGGCTGAAGTTGGGTATTTCTCTTACCACAGGTTAGGCTCTGATAATATCCCATCAGGTTAGGCTCTGGTGAACTAGCTTCCCCCAAAGGCAGACATTGGTAAGAACTGAGTACTCTGGTCACTCTGTCGCATTTCAAAATGTTTCCTTTTCCCCTCCCTTTGCTGGAAGCAGAATGGGACTTTTCTCTGATATTTACTGTGAGAACCTGGTTGAGCTGTTGGAGGTAAAACTAACCAAAGCAAGGGGATCCCCTATGGCTTAGTTCCACTGGAGATTTTTTAACTCTCAGACTGGTCTGCACTGAGCCTTTAGCAGTTTGTCAATTATAGTTAAAGTTTTCCTACTCCTGCACTGGTTCCCAAGGTGGTTTCACAGCCTCCAGGAAGCCCTGACTCCCTGTATGTGCCTGCCTATCTCTCCAATCTTAGGGGCAGCAATATGGATAAGCCCTGTGTCCTTATCTCTCTTCTAGCTCCAAGAAGGCTTGTTGATTTTTTCAGTCTGTTTTACTTGTTGTTAGGACAGAATAGAAACTTCCAAGCTTTTTACGTGTGGAAACCCTATCATGACTTTTATAATTTGTGTTGGCTCATACTATTTCTTAGCAACATGTGTGTAGGGAGGGAGACATAAGTTGGGCTTCAGTAGGTGCCCATCTTTCAAATTTAGGCAAGTATAGGTAGGCTGTGTATAGAGTTTTATAGAGATCAATTATCTTGCCTTACTTCTATGTTGAGAAGTGACAGAATTAGGCTGGTGTGACTGGGCATTAGGCAGTCTAGTCAGCCAAGTGACTCTGATACTTCTAAGATGTCTTACCTAATTGATATGCACCCCATAAAGACACTAGGAATGTGGAGATGGGTATAGCTTTTATCAACTGATGGTCATTGGCACCAGTTCAATACCAACAGGAATCCCCAATTTGTAGTGAGACGAAGAAGGAAACTTTATTCAGTGCAAATAACTCAATTGCAATACAGCATGTCTGCAAAACAGCTCAATCGTATTACAGTTCAATTATGAAGCAGCGTGGCTGTGGAACAGCGTGCCTGTGAGGAGGCCCTTGGGCGAGGCAGCCCTGGGGCGAGGCCCCAATCCAGGTAGACATCTCTGCTCTGCCCTGCTCTACCCATTCTGGTTGACTGTGCTTTACTCCAACAAGATGTCTTTGGTGTTTCTGCTCCAGCTGGGGCAACTGGAGACTAAACAGCCTTTAGTCTGGTGGAAAAGGAAAGTGTGTTACCTGAGCTAGAGGGAAGCTGGTTTATATATAGAGAAGTTCCTTTCCCTGGCCCCTGATTGGTTGGTCCTCATGGAAATGAGGACTTCAAATCCTCCCATTTTATTGGTCCAAAAGGCACTGTCCTGATTAGTCATAATGGAGCTGCTATTATTGATTGGTGAAGATACTGATGGGAACATAGCTGCACATCTCAGATTGGATGGGGAAAGCCTCAGTCCTATTGGTTGAAATATAATCCCAGGAAACTCCTTTCTAAGGGCTGGCTCGGATGGCAGGAACACAGTGCAGGCAAGCAGTTCAGTGCAGGAGGCAGGCAGTTCTGTGCAGGCTTTTTACTGAAGTGCGGTTTGTGTGAGAGGCCCCTATTTAGAAAAGGCTGCTAGGCTCTCCTTTTATATTTGAGCCCAATTAGCCACCAGGAGTTCTTTCCTGGTAGGTCTCTTCTTCTTCAGGGTCCACACTCTTGCTAAGAATGAGCTAGGGCCCCAGGCCCATGGCCAAATGATTGCAGTGCTCTTCATGATAATTCTGCACCCAGAAGGACCACCCAAAGTACAGGCAGAGAAAGTGATCAGAACAAAGGAAGATATTGGATTTGTTTTGGTAGTGTTATGTACGGCCTTGATTAAAATGAATATTTGTCCAATCTTTGCAAGGTGGAACTGTTTTCTGAGCTTAAAATATAATAGAAGGAAAAGTAATATACATCACAAAGAAAAAAATATATAAATGGAATCGACTATAAAAAGTTAAAATCTGTGTTAGGCTTGTTGCTGTTATCCAATATCTTTTGACTTTATCAAGCTTCCTAGGTCATAATGGACTGTGTTTAAGTATGTGGGTTTAGATATGTGATTTGGGCAAATCATTTAAATTCTCAGTGCCTTTATTATTTCATCTATAAAATGAGTAAGATAACTTATTTTGTGAGTTTACATTAGCTAAAATTAAAATATTAAAGTACTTAGCACAGCATCCAACTAGTCCATCATAACCATTTAATAAATGTTAGCCATTGCTATTATTATCTAAAGTTAACAGTGACAGAGAAGATAAGATTTTTATAATCACTAATTCCAAATGTAGAGACTTAATTTACTATTGTTGAGAGGACCACCAAGCCCAATCAAATGGAAAATGCTCTTTAACTTGATGATTGTTTTTCTTGTGTTGTAGGTCATAAAACTTTTAAAAATTAAAATGAAAAATAAGTGTAGGAATTCTTAAATACCTGCTCATCTTCCTATTGTCCTAAAGATCCTGTGCATCAGGTCCCATTCCTTATGAAAATGGTGGGCTTATTTTCCTAAGATTATTGATTCTAATATAGTTTGGTAATTCCTCATTGAAACAGTTTGTTGAGTTGATTTTGTCTCTCTGTTTTCTTGATACTTGTTTGTAGAGAAATCCACCCTTTAAAAATTATTTCCCACTCTAGTTATGGGTTTCTGTTCTCTCTCTAAGTACTTTCTCTTATGTGGCAATAAGAAATATTGATGTCCTACAGGGCAGGGGTATTGTCTATTTTTATAGTGCTTTTTTTTTCTCTTGTGATGCTGTTATTCAATTTAAAGAATAAATTGCATTCTGTGTGAAATGCTGCAAGGCAAGGTCGACCAGATGACCCAAGTTTTTAGACTTCTATTTTTTAAAGATATATTTTTGGTTACTGTTCTTTTGGAATGGAAATGTTTCCATTTTTCCTGTCTGCAATGGGCCATCTTAGCATTTTCAGCTCCAGACCATAGAAATAAGGAGACATAGAAAACACATAGTAAGAACTTGCAATATTTTCTCATGCTGCTAAAGTTTCTTTTAAATTTCAGAGACGAAACTGAAAGCTTCTTTGGTTATGCTGACATAATTTTATTATTGTATTTACTTTTTGGAATAATTTACTAAAGGGAAAATGTACTCCTGCCCCCCCCCCTTTTTTAAGAACTAAAAAGTTAAATAATTTAGAAACCTGATATGTGAATTTAAGAGGATTTTTTTTTTAAAATCATAGATCTTTTCATTGTTGGCCCCAAAAGAAAACACAGTTGGGGTTGACCTTCAAACTTTCAAAATTTTAACAAAATTCTGCCATCATTATATAGGTAATTCAGGTATAATTCAAAGATGTCAGAGATATTTTTCTTTCATGAGAACTTACTGCTATATTTTGCAATTATTTTCACATCTATCCTCTTTCTGGAATATTACTAATTATCCATTGAGACTCTTGGTGTGAAGTTGAAACTTGCCATAAGACTGAGAATAAAACTGTTTAGTGTTTTGGTGATTTGGTGAGTCATTGCCTCTGCCTTCCTTTCTATATAATTATTTTTATTTATATTGTATGAAATATATTTGAATTAAAGTCGTTCCAAAAAGGTCATGAACTTAACAAAAATCTCCATTTAACAATTGCTTTTATCAATTTCATTTTTTAAATTAAACTGCTTACCTCCCACTGAGAATTGTATGGATACTATTTGTATTTAAATAAGGTTTCAAGTAACCTGGAATGGAAGTTGAGTTTTTCAAATAAAAAAAATGCATACTCACTGGGAAAAAAATTAATTTTTGCTAATTTTAAAATTTAGAAAATAACTGTCATAAACTATTTCTTTACTCCCAAAGAGACAATTTAACATCTCATATAATAATGGTGGTAAATAATCCTACCATTTCACTTAGTTAACTAAATTATATTGAATACATGAGGCAATGATTTGTTTGAAAATAAGTCTGATACCAGAGACATGTTCTTCATGTCTCTTTACTATATAACACAACATTTCAAGCTTCAACAAACCAGTTTAATGATAATGTAATTAACTGTGAGAGAATTTGCAGATGGTGCTGAAATTCTAATTTTGTTTTAAAGAATAGACTTATAGTAGTTGCTAAATATAAGAACATTCTTAATTTGTACAAAGCAGAGAAAGAAACTGGGTGTCCAGTTTCTATTTTTTTAACTATATAAACATTGAACTTGAAAGGATTAATTTTATGCACTTTTTATTACTAATTCATATAGAAAACCTAATAACTAATTTATTGCCAGTGAAGTGGGAAATAAATATATGGACATTAATAGCTATAAATGTACAAAATTTCCACCAGGGAAGATTCATTCAGCCTTCATCAGATAAAAATATATCTCAATTAGCCTTAACATTGAAGTAGGGAAATAATCACAAGACCAAAAGAGCTAAATTCCTAGGAAAGAAAATTATAAACTTTGATATAAAATTATAAACTTCCTGGTGTTCAGTTTCAGCAAGGGGGGAGTATCACATTACTCTGTTGTTAGGAGAGGCCAGAGATACAGATTCTCATTTTATAAAACTCTGTGGGAGAACGACACTCCTATTGACAAAATTCAGTCCGTAGAAGCAAAACCACAATTATTAGATGCTTTTCTCCTAGCTGAATGAATTTCCTGGTTATTTAAATAGAAAGTTCTTTGAAACTATTCAACAGCAAGGCAGACTTAAGAGATATTCCCCTATAGTGACAACTTCTACTTCCTTCATATCATTAGTTGTTAGACTTTTTCCTTTTCTCAGTAGTAGCTTTTACTATGCTCATTTCCGTTCTGAAATTGAAATTCCCATGGACTGGCTGATAATTTAGCTCAATAAGATTGTAAATTGAGATTTAGTAAGGAGTCTCCTTCATCTCACAGTTTTACATCCAGAGAAGCTAAACCACAGTCATCTATGCTGTTTTTTTTTTTAAAGAAACAAATAGATTATTGGATTTCAGTTTGGTGAAATTAGAAACTGTGAGCTTAATTTCTTCTTTTACACTTTTATTTGATTGTTATAAATTTTGTTTGAGCAGTGATTTTTGCTGATTTGAGAAAGTAGAAAGAAAATAGTGTTGGTAATCAGAAAATTCGGTTCTAATTCTAGTTTTGCCAACTATCTGACTTTTCAATATTCTTCAATACACTTAACTTCCTTGGGCTTAATTGTCTTCATTAGTAGAATCAGGAGGTTGGGTAAAATGATATTTTTTGGCTTTCACTTCCTGGGCTTGCACCTACTGTGATTTGCTCCAATATTGAGGCTACTTGTTTTGAGACATTTTGAAGTTTCTGAATAGAACTCATATTTATTATAGTATTTCTGTATTCACTCCATGATTTGTGCTCTTTATGATGTACACAAAGTTCATATTTCTTATATTTAAGTTATAGAGGCAAAAGTCTGATTATGTAGTTTATTTACCAAGTATATTAAATTCATTTAACAAGTATCTTAGGATACATCATTAAAGATAAAGAAAATAGGCAAATATCACACCTTATACTTCTCAGAAGAGATGAGATAGATAAGAAACAAAAGAAAACAGTATGTAAGAAACAAAAAATACATATATTTAACATTATGTTAGAAGTTCATACATGTTATGGAAGAAGAAAATAGGATAAGCAGGGGGATTGTGGTGGATTGTTTTATTAAATGGTGGTGGGGCAGGTAGGGCTCATCAAGGAGAGGTTAGGACAAAAACTTGAAATAAGTGAAGGAGTTAGCCAAGCCAATATATGGCAAAGAGCACTTCTAGCTGAAGGAACAGCTAAGTTAAGATCCTAATGCAGAAATGAGTCTACTGTGTTAATAGAACAGGAAGGAAGTCTGTATGGTTGGGGTTGTGTGAGCAAAAAGAAGAGTAGTAAAAAGTGTTGAAAGTGTGAATGATTGATTTCACTAATGGCCCCAATATTTTATGTCTTCCTGTCTCCATACCCTTTGATAGTGCTCCTCAATACTAACTCTGGGTTTGACCATGTGACTTGCTTCGGGCAATGGGATGGCAGCAAAACTTGATTCAAGGGAGCTAGTAAAAGCCTTTTTGCTTTCTCTTGGAACCCTGCCACTGCCGTGGAAAAAGCCCAGGCTAGCTTAGGGAGGATGAAAGACCACATGGAGCAGAGAGATGAGGTATTTGCCTAAGGCCATCCTAGACCAGAAAGCTCTGTGAACACTGACAGTGAACATTGCCCAGTTTACCATTAGATTAATGAAAATGAATCAAGTGTTGTTTAATGACAATTTTGAGGTGGTTTGTTTAGCAGAAGTAACTAGCTTATCCAAGAAGTGATGTCAGTGTGATAATGGAGGTTGGGGGTAAATCCTGTGGGACCCTTGTAGGATTGTAAATTTTTTTCTTTTACTTTGAGTAAAATGAGAAATCATGACAAAGTTGTGAGCAGACACATGACATGGTCTTTATTTTAAAATGCTCACTCTAGCTGCTGTGTGTGTATACTTCTTCATTTGAATTCTTTATACCCTGGCCCATCCTTATTCACAACTCCAGAGTGCAGAAGAGGGATTGGTACTTCACTTGGCACATTGGCTCAATTTTTGATGAGAAAGATTATTGTTAATTTAACTTGGCTTTAGCATGACTTTCTTTTAGATGCAGAAGTTTGTTCTGGCTTTTTATCTTTCTTCTAGGAAATTATTTCTATTCCCTTTTGCTCAAGGATGACTTTTGTATGTCAGGTGTGACCTTCTTGTATAATTCCCATGTTTAAGAGAACTAGTGGCTTTCCACGGGAATTAATGTATCACACATATTATGAAAAAAAGATCCAGCGGAGGTAGAACCTATGACATCCTTCTAATATTGTGGAATATCAGGTACCTGGGAATAAAACAACTAGATGAAATGAATTATAATATTTTAGAATTCTTTATTCTTCTTATATTCTAAGAACCCATCTTTTCATGACACTTAAGTTTAATAGCTCACACAAAGTGATATTTCTTGGACACCACTGGCAACAAATATCACCCAGAGCATTGGTTATCAAGCTTCAGACCTCTATTCCAAGTTATAAGAGACAGATTGCTTTGCTAAAACAGAATCAAACTCCTAATAGTTTTAAAGATTATTTTACTTCTTGGTTTGAAAACAATTATTTAAGGAAAATTTTTAGTTCAGGTAGAGTCTTATCTGTCTCTGAAATTAAATAAAATTTTGCTTGAGTTATCTGGTTATCCTCTACCTAAGAAATACAAGATCCTGAAGAACTGTAATTCTTATGAAATTAGTGACCTGAACCACAGTCCTGGCTCAATCATATAGTGGGGGACATGGAACAAATATCAATTAATTTCTCTTTTCATTATGATATTAAAAATTGTTAATAACTTTTATAAAGATATTTATCTTACAAAGGCAACTTTGCATTATTTTAACTAATCCTCACAACAATTTGAAGAAAATATTCACATCATCTGCATCTAAGCTACAATATATTTCTAGATATTAGAAAACTCTAACTCTAATAAGTTAATTATATATTTCTTCAAAGAAGAGAAGATAATTATCTGACCAATATTAGAAAATAAACTTTTAAGGCTATAGATGAAATAGTCAAGTGTCTATCATAGGTTGGCTACACATCGGGAGACCTTATTACAGAGATAAATTAAAATATATTTAATTTTTTTTCACATTGAAGAAGCCCAGAAGTTAACAGTTTAAGGCTTGTTCAATGACTCTACCTTGTCCTTAGGGAATTTAAACTCTTATTTTTCTGCTCTGCCATGCTTTTGTGTGAGGCATTCATTCTCAACATTGTCATCTTGTATCTCCTTCTCCCCTCTCACCACCCACCTCAACCCCCACATGCAGATTCTGCAGTCCTGGCATGAAGAAGAGCAAAGGAATATGACAAAATTACATGCCAACTTAGTCTTCACACATTTAAAGAGCTTCCCTGGAATCCATACTCAGAGATTTATGCTGAAATCTTATTGGTCTGAAATAGAAGAGAGGCTGGGAGATATAACTGTTAATTTCTGTTCTTAACAAAATCTGGGTTCTGTTTGTTTAAAAAAGGGAAGAAAAATAGACATTGGTCAATATGATGGCTAATTTTATGTCAGCTTGGCTAGGCAATAGTGCCCAGTTGTTTGATCAGACACAATCTAGATGTTACCGTGAAGGCATATTTTAGATGTGGTTAACATTCAAATCAGTAGACTTTAATAAAGCAGATTACTGTACATAATGTGAGTGGGCCTCATCTAATCAGTTGAAAGCCAAAGAGAAAAGGTGAAGGTCTTCTGAAGAGAAACAAATGCTGCCTCTAAACTCAAGATATCAACTCTTCCCTGGGCCTTTAGCCTGCTAGACTAACCTACAGATTTTGGACTTGCCAGCCTCCACTATTGTGTGAGCCAGCTCCTTAAAATAAATCTCTTTATATCTCTATATACATTCAATTGATTCTATTTCTCTTAGAAACTCATTTTAGGATGAGTTTCATGAATTGATTATGGGGCTTCTGGAACTGGCTCTCTAATCTGATTATATATAAAGCCATTAATGACTATTTCTAGTAGTAAAGAGAACACTGATAGTCTGTGGTGTGATGTGGCAAGAAGGATATGCAACATATCACCATTGGATACTCCTAATCAAATACTTACAGAAGGCAACTTCTTGGGTGACAATGTATTTGATACTTTAGAACATTTTCATCATACTAACAAATATAATGAGATTGGCTGTTTGTTCCTAATTGGAAAAAGCTGGGGGAAAAAGGATTATTAGCTCAAGGATTTGTATTCCCCGTTTAAATATCACCTAAATCACCTGAACGTTTCTGTCTGCCTTGAAATAAACTTCTGTCCCCTATAGCCACAGAGCAGAGATTGCTGAAAATCAGATCCAGTCATCCTGCTAGTGACTGAATTACAACACAAATTGAATTTTCAAGCTCACAGGGTGTCTGCTAGTAAAGTAAGGGCATTGATTGGGAAGGAATTGGATCCTGAAAACTGGAATGGGGCCGTATGGGAAGATCCTGACGAGGCTGAGGATATTGAAGCTCTAATACTTTTGAGTCCTCTTTGCCAGTAGAAACAGCTGTTCCACATGAGGAGATTAATGCTGGTATGCCTGAGGAAACTGGGATGGCTTCCCATGAAGCAATTGCCTTGCAAGACACTGCCGTTTGTGTTTAGGACCTACCCCCATAGACCCTTTTTACTTCTAGACCTATATAACTAGACTCACATTCCAGCAGGCCCTGAAAGGTGAGGTACAAAGTGTGACCGGGAGGAAGTGTGTTGTGCTCTGACAGAACAATTAATACATGATTGTTTTCAATTTATATACAGAATTCCAGGGAATATATGTGGGAATGGAAATTAAGGATTTGGAATAATGGGGTAAGGAACATAAGGTTGGATCAGGCTAAATTTATTGGCATAAACCAACTAAACAGAAATTCTGGATTTACTGTTGCAGCTGGGTGAGATTAGAAAGCCATTTGTTTGCTTGTTTTGGCTAAAACATGGACCAAAATGTCACCTATACTAAGTAACTTAAAATACTAAGTAAGCCTTGGAATACAGTAGAGGAAGGGATCAACAAGCTTAGGGAGGGCTGGCCGAGTGGTGCATTGGTTAACAGCTGGCTTGGGACACCAGAGGGCCCCAGTTTGGATCCCACATTAGAGGGCCAGTGACACTGCCCTCTACAGCTGAGATGCTGAACAACAGCTCAACCTGGAGCTGGGTTTCCGTGAGTCGCCGGTGACAGCGTAGGCTGCCCTGCTGCAGTGGGTTACCATGGGCTACCGTGTGTAGCCAGCAGCTGCCTGAGTGGCTGTCCAGAAGCCGGCGACTGATCTGCCTCACCCGGGAAGAGCGCAATGATGGTGCCAACTTGGGCCAGTGAACCAGTGAAGCAACATCCTCCACAACTAGACTGAAAAACAAAAGGACAGCAACTTGTCTGTTCCACTTCCCCCAATTCCCCAATAAAAAAAAATCTTAAAAAAAAAAAAAGCTTAGGGAGATGACGATATAAGAGTGGATTTATTGTGTAAGACCTGCTCACCTATCCCAGGAGGGTCCATAGGACTCACCTTTAACCACAACTGTGAAAAATAAATTTGTAAGGTGACATCCAGCATTGTTGAAGAGCTCTGTTGTCACTCTTCTCTGTAGGGCAGAAATTAAAGTAGGAATTGCTGCCACGGAATTGGGAAACCTAAATGCAATGGGGATTATTGGATCTTGGGGTGTCAGGAGCCACGTGGTGACAATCACCAAAGGCCAGGTGGGTGTGGCTATCACAACAGACAGCAAAGCAGTATTCAGAACAGTCTGACTTGCAGAGGTTTGTGGTGTTGGCTAGTTGAATTATGGTGTTCCTAGACATGAAATAAATAGGAAGTCTTACTTGGTCTACATAAGGAGAAGAGTTACAGGTCAAGTAAATAAAAGTCTAACTTAAATCATAAAAGCAGAGAGTTATGACAGCTTTATCAATTCCCAGACTCGAACCAGTTTACAGACCCAGGACCTCCTAAGTGAAGAGGAAGCCAAGTCCCCTGGAGTAAGGACTCAGCTACACTATTGAAAATTTATACTTTTAGTATTTCTCCCACATTCCCCAAAGTGACATATAGCCTTTTACTGAGTGACTGTGCATTGGAAAAAGAAATAATGAGACTTTTCAGGGATTACTGGACACTGGCTCTGAACTGACACTTTTTTCAGGAGTCCGAAAATGCCACTGTGGTCTACCATTCAGAGTAGTTGATTACTGAGGTCAGATTTTAGCTCTGATCCATTTCTTAGTGGGTCCAGTAGGTAACCTTGCCTATACGGTGGTTATTGCTCCACTTCTGGGATGCGTAATTTGAATAGACATATTGAACAACTGTCAAAATCCCCATATTGAACAACTGTCAAAATCTCCATATTGGTTCTTTGATGTGTGGAATGAGGGCCTATTATGATGGGAAAGGCCAAGTGAAGCCACTAGAACTGCCTCTACCTAGGAACATAATAAACTGAAAGCAATACCTCATTCCTGGAATTATTTCAGAGATAAGTGCCACCATCAAGGACTTGAAAGATGCAGGGGTGATGATTCCCACCACATCTCCATTCGACTTGCCTATTTGGCCTGTGCAGAAGGCAGATTAATCTTGGAGAATGGCAGTGGGTTATTGTAAGCTTAACCAGGTGATGACTCCAGTTGCAGCTGCTATACCAGATGTGGTTTCTTAGCTCGAGCAAATTAATATATCCCCTGGTACCTGGCATGTAGCTATTTATTTGGCAAACAATTTTTTCTCCATCTCTGTTAGTAAAGACCATCAAAAATAGTTTGCTTTCAGCTGGTAAAGCCAACAATACACATTCACTATCCTACCTTAGGGATAAATTAACTCTCCAGCCCTATAATTCATCATAATTTAGTTCGCAGGAATCTTGATTGCTTTTCCCTTTGCCTTCCACATGATATTACAGTGGTCCATTATGTTGATGATGCTATGATCATTAAATTGGACCTAGCAAAAAAACCGAAACAACTACTCAAAACATATTGGTAAAACATTTGCATATCAGAGGGTGAGAAACAAATCCAATAAAAATTTAGGAGCCTTCTTCCACATTAGTGAAATTTCTAGGGATTGAGTGGTGTGGGACATGTCACGGTGCCCATTTTATGGTGAAGGATAACTTATTGCATCTGATCCCTGCAACAACTAAAAAAGAGATGTAATATGTAGTGGGTCTCTTTGGATTTTGGAGGCAACATGTTCTTCATTTAGGTGCCAAGTTACCAAAAGCTGCTAGTTGATTGGGGCCCAGAACAGGAGAAGGCTCTGCAGCATGTCCAGGCTGCCATGCATGCTGCTCTGCCACTTGGATCATATGATCCAGTAGATCAGTGGTGCTTGAAGTATCAAGTAAGGATTTGGATTGGAGCCTTTCACAGGCCCTGTAGATGCATAACAGCTCAGAACCTTCAGGTTTTGGAGCAAACCCCTGTCACCCTCTGTGGATAACTACGTCCCTTTTGAGACACAGCTTTTGGTTTGCTATTGATTGGGCCTTAGTAGAAACGAATCACTAACCAGGGGCTCCTGAATTGCCAGGCAACATGAGATGCCCATCATGAACTGGGTGATGTCTGGTGCACTAAGCCATAAAGTTGGGGATACACAGTAGCACCCCATCATCAAATGCAAGTAGTGCATATGGGATTGGGCTCGAGCAGGCTCTAAAGGCACAAATAAGTTCCATGAAGAAGTGGCCCCAAGTGCCCATGGTTCCCGTTCCTGTTACATTTACCCTATCTCTCCCAGCCTTCACCTATGGCCTCATAGGGAATTCTCTATGATCACCTGAGATAGAGAAAATATGGACCAACTTTACAGATGGGTCTATACAGTAGGCAGGCATACCTGGGAGTGGACAGCTGCAGCACTCTAGCCCCTGTCTGGGACATCCCTGAAGGACAGTGTTGAGGGGGAAATCCTCCCAGTGGGCAGAACTTTGAGCAGTGCATCTGGTGGTTCATTTTTCTTGGAAGGAGAAATGGCCAGATGTGTTATTGTATGTCAGGCTATGACCAATGATTTGGCTAGAAGATTAGGGACTTGGATAGAACATGATTGGAGAATTAATGACAAGGAGATTTAGGGAAGAGGTATGTGAATAGGCCTCTCTGAATGGGTAAAAAATGTAAAGTATTTGTATTCTGTGTGACTGCTGACAGAAGAGTGACCTTAGCAGAGGAGGATTTTAATGATCAAGTGGATAGGATGACCCATTTTGTGGATACCCATCCACCTCTTTTCCTAACCACCCCTGTCAGTGGCCAAAGGGCTTATGAATGAAGTGGATGTGGTGGCAGTGTCAACCCTGAGGATTAATGCGCCTATTAAGGAGGACTCCCGATGACTAATTGGGCTCAAATTTATAAACAGACTCTAGTAGTCATTGCTAAAAAAAAGAGACCCTCATTCTCTCTCTGCTTCAGGGAAAAGCTGCACTGGGCTGCAAGCCTCTGGCTCTGTGCTCCTGCCAGCTCAGCCAACCCTCATCAAGGAGTTGCTGGAATTATATTTCAACCAATAAGACTGATACCTTTCTTGTCCAATTCAAGCTGCACAGCTATAATCTTTTGCATCTTCACTAACCAATCAGAGTGGCTCCATTCTGACCAATCAGGGCAGTGCTTTTTGGACCATTCAAACTGTGAGGATTTGGAGTCCTCATTTGCCTGAGCAGAGATCAATTATGGATCAGGGGCAGTGACTTCTTGCTATATAAGTCATCCCCACTCTGGCTCAGGGAGTGCACTTTCAGGTTCCACCAGTTGGAGCTCTAACACTAAACCTGTCTTCGTGGATTGGACCAGACCAGAGAGGAGCTGTGTCTCCAGAGAGGGCCAAGCTGCAACACTGGAGCAGAGGGGAACGGAGCTGTTTTGCCAGAGTGGAGCATCACCTATTCCACAGCCATGCCATTTTGTAACTCAGCTGGAACACTATTAAACTGTTCCACACAGTATCACAGTTGAGCTGTTTGCACTGAATGAAATCTCCCCCTTCACTGCACTCTGAATTAGGGACTTCTGTTGGTGTTGATGGGTGGCAACAACCTTCAGTTGACACAGGGATGAAGATTATGTATGGCTCGGCAACATGGACTTCCACTCACTAGGGCCAACCCAGCTACTGACACTTCTGAGTGTCTAATCTGTCAGCAACAGAGACCAACACTAAATTTCTGATATGGTAACATTCCCTGGAGTGATCAGCCAGCTCTCTGGGGGCAGGTGGATTACACTGGATCACTTCTGTCATGGAAGGGTCAGCATTTTGTTCTTACTGGAATAGACACATACTCTGGATACAGATTTGCCTTCCTTGCATGGAACACTTCTGCCAAAACTACTGTTTGTCGACTCACAGAGTGCCTTATCCACTTTCATGGTATTCTACGTGATTACAATCAAGGAACTTCACAGCAGATGACATACATTCATGGGTTAATGCTCATGGAATTCACTGGTTTTACCATGATCCGGCCATCCTGAAGCATCTGCCTTGATAGAATGGTCATAAGGCCTATTGAAGGTTCAGTTGTAATGCCAGCTAGGTGGCAATACCTCATAGCATTGTGACAAGGTGTTCCAGGAATTTGTACATACTCTAAACCAGGGTTCAATATATGATGTGTTTTCTCTAACAATAGGGATTTATGGATCCAGAAATTAAGGGGCACACATGGGAGTGGCCCTACTCATTATTACCCCTAATGGCACAATATTAAATTTTTGCTTCCTGTCCACGTGGTCTTATGCTTTGATGGTTGAAGAGTCTTATTTCCAGAAGGAGGAGTGCTTCCACTGGGAGACAGGAAAATGCTTCCATTGAACAGGGAGTTATAACTGCCACCTGGCCACTTTGGGCTCCTCATGCCTTAGAATCAGCAGGCAAAGGAGGTATTTACCTTACTGGCCAGATGATTGGTCCTGATTACCAGCGAGGAAATTGGATTACTACTCCACTATGGAGTAAGAAAGGGCATGTCAGGAATACAGCAGATCCCTTAGGACATCTCTTAGTACTGCCATGCCTTGCGATTAAAGTCAATGGAAAACTCCAACCCAATTCAAGTAGAACTGATAATGGTCCAGACGCTTCAGGAATGAATATTTGGGTAACCCTACCAGGTAAAGAACCATGACCATCTGAGTTGCCTGCTAATTGTGAAGGGAATACAGAATAGATTACTGAAGAAGAGTAAAGGTTCCCTTCCATAATATGGATGGGTGTCATTCAGTCAGTTAAAGATCTTAAGAGCAAAGAACGAGGTCTCCTGAAGAGGAAGAAATTCTACCTCTGAAGTGTCTTCAGACTTAAGAAGGCAGCATCAACTCTTCCCTGAGTCTCCAGCCTGATGAATTGCCCTGAAGATTTTGGACTTGACATGAGCCCCACAATTACATGAGCCAATTTCTTAAAATAAATCTCTGTACTTATATACACATCATATTGGTTCTGTTTCTTTGGTGAACCCTGACTAACACAACTCACAATGTCTGCCAGAGTAGACTTCAGTAGTGTTTGGATTTTTTTTTTAACATTACAATTTTACATTTTGCATTGTATGTTTTTCCAACTATAATGAACTTCAAAGATAAGACAGTTTACATGGGAAAATGCCCTTGTTTTACAGATGAAGGAGTTTAGACTTTTGAGTGGCTAAGTGAATTTCTAAAGATGATATAAACAGCTCCAGGAGTTACACTTGTATTCTAGGACTACAAACATCACAGTACCTTTCCAAGGAGCAGTAGTCATTTACACCTATTAGATTTGACTTGATCAAGGTTATTGCTTATCCATTAAATGAGCATAATTTTATCTAAATCAAAAGATTACTTGAAAATTGATTGAGATGTGTATTTCAAACATTTCAGACAGTGCCTGATTACAAGCATATAGTTAATAATTAATATTATTTCTTATTAAAATGAAACTATTACTTTTTGTATTATACCCAGGACTTTTATAAATAAGTCATCTTTATTTAACTAAAAGTTAAAATAATTTTATAATAAAAGTCATGGTTTGAAAACTTGCTTTTTTAAAAGATATTTTTAAATTATTAGTTAGGTTTAATTGATAAATATTTTAAAAGAAAACTTAAAGGATTATTGTAAAGTCTAGTTATGTCATTTTCCTTGATATGGCAAGATATCGTCTGGGCACCCTGGGTACAGAAAGGTTAAGGTGGAGAGAATCAGTGAAAAGTGATGCCAAGTAAGAATTCGTGTTCTTAAAGGTCTAAGAATGCCTTTAGATTTTTCTTAAGGGAAAAACAAACAAACAAAACACTCCAGTATTAATATTTACAA
>NW_017732700.1:150607-151865 GCF_001890085.2 Hipposideros armiger | reverse complement strand
TTATGCTGGTTGGTCATTTGACCACCAGTTTTCAGAAGAAAATGTAATCCAGCTATTGGGTTGTCGGAAAAGTGATGACGTATTTTGTCTATGTTTTTCAAAGGTCAATTATTTATATAAAGAACAAAGATCAATCAATGATATATTGCCCATTTTTTTGATAACCTTTTGCCATCATTCAGTGAGCTTCATAATTCCTCATTCACAGAAGGACCTGTATTTATTTGCGAAAAACTGAACAAGGTGCTGATTTGCAGCCTCATCTGAATTGGACATTATACCATGCAACGAGTTTTGAAGAGAGTGAAACAAGTGGAAGTCTGACAGCACAAGGTCAGGTGAGTATGGTGGGCATGGCAACACATCCCATCCAAGCTCCAATCATTTTTGAATGGTAATCAAACTTGTGTGTGGTCTTGCGTTGTCACGATGGAACACAACTCCTTTACAATTAACAAGCTCTGGACGTTTCTGGATGATGGATTCGTTCAAACTGTTTAATTGCTGACAGTACACATTCAAATTGATTGTTTGGTTCCTTGGTAGGAGCTGGAAAAACATGACACCTTTAAAATCCCACCACACTGAGAGGATAACCTTTCTCTGATGAATGTCTGCTTTCCATGTCATTTGAGGCGAATCATCACGTCGGGACCAAGACCTTTTGCACACCACATTGTTGTAAACAATCCACTTCTCATCACAAGTTATCAGTCACTTCAAAAAAGGATCGTTTCCGTTTAATGAGAATATTGCAGATGTTTATACACACCATCAAATGAACTTCTTTGAGTTCATGCGAAACCCAAATATCGAGCTTGCTTACATATCCCAGCTTCTTCAGGTGGTTGTGAATGTTTGAGTGATGGATGTTCAATGTGTCTGCAATCTCTTGTGTCATGTAACATGGGTTTGACTCGATCAGTGCCTTTATTTTGTCGTCATCAACCTCGGTGGGCCTCACTGACTGAGGAGCATCGTTGAGATCAAAATCACCAGCACAGAATTTCATAAACCATCATTGGCACTGACATTCTTGTAGAGCATTGTCACCGTAAAACTTTATGCAACTTTTCACAAGCTTGACATGTGTTCTTCCCTTTATGGAAGTGAAACAGTAAAATATGGCAAAAATGCACAGTTTGGTCTTCCATTTTCAACTTGTTGTAAAATCTCTAAAACTCAACCAAATCGCTCATTTTTTTTAGAATGAAGCTAGAACTGTCAGTTGCCAAATGATATAGCAATAACATAGATG
>NW_017732700.1:146929-148003 GCF_001890085.2 Hipposideros armiger | reverse complement strand
ATATATATATTCTTAATGTTAAAATGTTTGCATTATTCCTTTGAGAATTGATTATAAAGTGTATGTGAAGAGTAAACTATTTAAAAACACTGTTTGGGTTAACCTAAAGCAACTTGCTAATTTAATTTATTTAGTGATTAAACATTTCTGGCTCTCAATATCTATTTTTGATGGAAATAAATGGATTTAATTTTTTTCTTGTTATTTAACATACTGAAAGGCAATAGTAAGTTGATTTTGAGCCATTATGAAGTAATCTTTAACATTCAGCGTGACTGTTAATTTTTGAAAAGTTGTACTTAGAATGGGACCATCACTCCAAAAGTGATGCAGCGAGTGGGGAAAGCTGACAGCATCCTGTATGCCATTTTCCTGACTTTGATTATTTTCCACTCACAGGATTATGGGGGTAAATCAAATTGGTATAAGATTGTTTCCATGGGTGAAAAATTGGGATCCTTTGAAAAATGCCATGGAAAAAAATGAAACTTCAGCACTTACATGAAATTATTTTTTCTTACAAAATAACAAAATTGGAATGAAAGTTTCTGTTTTAAATGGAGTTTTAATTTCTTTGTTATTTTAATTATGCATCAATTTAATCAACTATAAAATACAAATATGAGTGAAGTCTACTTGTAATCATCATTTAAAATGTCTAGTCTTTAATGAAATATCTAAAATATGCCAAAGCAGAAACAAATCTTTAATTGCTTTGAAAATAATATGGAATTATAAATAATGTATTCAATATATGGGAAGAAAGTCAAATTTTATCTTATAAAACTTTGTATTATTTTTGTTTCCTAATACATAATAATTTCACAGTAATAAAAATAATACAAAGTTTTCTCATGTTAAAAATACAAAGTATTACAAAATACTTGCAGTGTGAAAAAACTAAAACTGCAGTGTGCTGTCTAAAGTGATTTATGATCTTCCAATGCTTATAGTAATGTCAACTTTCAGTTTTGAATCACACTATTATAACGTGTCAACCAATTTTAAAAGTACTCCAACAGCTGACTACACCTGTTTCCACTTTGCAAATCCTTTCAAGTTCATGGCACTTTG
>NW_017732700.1:143383-146024 GCF_001890085.2 Hipposideros armiger | reverse complement strand
GAAGAAATTACTGGCAACAGAAATATCATTATAAAGGTAAGAGTTGAATGAGAAGTTTCAGAATATATTATTAAAATGCTCAAGGAGGATTTCTAAGGATGTATTCAGTGTGCTATTTGGGTGACTTCTTAAAGCTATAATATACTTTTTAGAAAACGAAGACATTTAGGTCTTCAATAGCCCAATTAAAAAAAATATCATGCTTGAGAGTAAGAATCATATTTCTTATTGAAAAGATCATCAAATTAAGGGAAACTTCAGTATTCTCATAATGAATCTTTCAGATACTCACCAATAATGACTTCTGTACTAGGCCTTGTTGAGCTGTGTTTATTGTTACAGAGAAGTTAGGCTCTGAATGAAATCTGCAGGTTCAGGAAAAGTGTACACTTTATAGGGCCATATACTGAACAAAATGGGGGGATGTAAAATTATATTTTCTTATTTATGGAAAATGAGACAACCTTTAAAACTAGAATGTTTTTCAAAGAGAGATAGACCTGCAACACCATAAGATGGGGCTAAGAAATCAACAATAGTAAAAAAGAAGAAAAGAAATACGATGTTTCCAATACTGACAGTCTTTCATCTACCCACCAGATAGTAGCAAAGAAAATAATGATATTTATATTGTGGTTTTGTTCTGAGGGTTGAAGATCATCTTTGGGAGACACTTAATATACTGCCTGGCATGTACTAAGCTTTTGAACAGTCTCCTCCTCCCCCCAAAGAGATAGACTGTATAAGGAATCTCAAATTTAGTCATATTTGCTTCATCTTCATTTTGCTAGACAACATCAGCATCATACTCAGTCACTCTTTTTGTTTAAATTTTTGGCCACATTACAGTACCTTCCTAAAACATGTTGATGATCTGGAATAATGTTTATTTAAAACATTAAGCACTAGTACTACCTTTTGTTTTTCCTTCTAATTACCTTGGATTGGAGTGGGTTTCTGGATTTTCACAAATGACCTATTTTGTGGAGCATTGTATCCCAGTCAACCTCTTTGTGATCTAGAAAATATCCGGGTATACAGTCTGGTTTATTATAATATTCAACAAGGGAATGTGCTGATGATTAAAAGTTGAAAAAATAAAGATAGCCTCAGTATCAAAATCATAGTCAAGGTAGGGAGGATAAACACTTAAAATACCTACTGTGCTGTGGAACCACCACGATAGAGAAATGGACTCTGGGATAAGGAGATGAGATCAGTTTCTGTTTCCCAGGATTGACTCAGTACTTTTACATATCTTTTGCTTAGGAATACCTAACAAAAAGACTTATTAGAAAAGCTACTCTAGCCATGTTTTGTCTTTCAAATCCTGGTTCATTTTAAATTAACCAAACCACTATATTCACCCCCTGCTCTTTATTTTTATCATGGCTTCCATACTGATTTTCATGTCATAATGTCATGTTTTATTGAATGATTAATTAAATAATCAGGCTTAAATACCACAACTTGGTATTTAAATAAACTATTTAAATAAATAACTATTTAAGTACTATAAATAACTATTTAAAAACTATTTAAATAAACTATTTCTTTAGTTATGATGAACATAAATAATGTATGTAGACAGCAGAAAAATAAAATAAAAACTTTTCAAGAAATCATTTTGTAGCATGGAATTTAGCATGCAATATAATAAAGGATGCTATAGTCTGCTTACTCTAAATTTAAATTATGTTCTCAGTTGCATTTTTGTCAGCCTAGTTTGATAAACTATTTGATATGCACATAATATAATTGTATATTTTCAAAATATGTTATAATTAAATTTATTCACTGATTCCAAAGCCTTGCTATAAAAAAAGTCCAAGTAAAGGTTTCTTTTTGTAAAAAAAATTTTACTTATAATGATAAGTTAAAAAGTAAAATAGAGTACTCATAGTTATAATTTGAATACCTGTCCTGTTATCCATTATTTAGGATATTAAACATTATATCTTATTTCATTTGATACTCTTCATGCCATTGGCAATTCTAGCTCAACATCACCACTGTAGACTACATACTACCTGTTGTTTCTTTTTTAAGATTTTATTGGGGAGTTGGGAAAGGGGAACGGTGTTGGGGAATTGCGGAAGGGGAATAGCCAGGTTGTTGTCCTTCAATCTTAGTTGTGGAGGGTGCAGCAAGCTCAGCTCCAAGTCCAGTCACCATCTAGCTGCACAGGCCGCCCATCGGCAGCTCACGGCCACTCAGCTCAAGGTGCCATGTTCAGTCTTAGTTGCGGGTGGGCATAGCTCACCATCCCATGTGGGAGTCAAACCAGCAACCTTGTTGTTAGGAGCACGTGCTCTCACCAGCTGAAGCTGAGCCATCCTGCCACCTTTTGGCAGCTCAGCTGCGGCTCAGCTTGGCCACAGCTCACTGGCCCGTGTGGCAATCGAACTGGCGACCCTGTTGCTCAGAGCTCTTGCTCTTAACCAACTGAGCCACTTGGCTGGCCTACATGTTGTCTCTTAACATGTTTTCCTCTTGTCTCATTTTCCTGGCAAGCCCTCTCAATAATTTTTTCTGATTTAGTCTTTTGGAGTCTTTCTTCCTATTTTGTCATTTCTTTCTTTTTCTTGACTTCAAGTCTATGATGCCTTTTGAATGTTACTTCTTTGACCTGGTTGAGCTG
>NW_017732700.1:140013-141388 GCF_001890085.2 Hipposideros armiger | reverse complement strand
AACAATTAAAATAAATAAATAAAATAATTTGAAATGTCAGTAAGTATTATATTACAATATCCAATTGCTCATAATTATCATTTAATCCTATATTTCAAGTAGCTGATGAGTTATTTTATCGGTCTTGTAGTTTTCTACCTAAATATCTAATGTTGATGACTTCAGTAATTTAATAACAATAATTGCTTTAAGTAAAATAGTGCTGGTATTTTTATATTGTAGGGACACTTAAAAACCCTGTATAAAATTTGCCTACACAGCACAAAGTATTATAATAAGTGAATACAGATACTCTATACATCATTCTGTCTTTAGGGTATAACGTTAATAGTTCACACACAACATAGCCAGATTTATATAATTCTGTTTAAACAGGCATATTGATTGTAAATTTAGGCTTTTCAATTTGCCCTGGGTGTGAAATATTATTACATATTATTTTTTAAACTCAATGATCCTGTTGAGAAGCATTGGCATTATCTATTCTCAAAGTCGACAAGAACCTAGCTATCTGTTTTTTTTTAATTTTTTTATCCCTTCTCCATTGGGAATGTAAGGCTATTACACAGTTGTCTCAGCTGCTACTTGGCATTCAAACCAGATCCTTGAGCTGCCAGGCATTTCTAAACCCACTCTCTTCTCTTTTCTCAAGCAGTTTACAGTTATACTACAGCACCCATAGCTGCCTCTCTCAAGGGAAAATCCTACTGACAGCACCAGGAACAGCTTTGATTCAGTTGGGGGTCTCTTTAGGAAGGCTGTAGCACAATCACGAGCTGATATGCATCCAGCCATCTAACTCAGTGGACTTCTCAAAGGCCAATTTGTATTCCAAATGTGTTCCTCTAGGACAGAATTATTCCCAATTCACAATCCAGAAATTTCAAAGCCTCACAAAGTTTGTAGCAATCTGTGTAGCAATAAATTGTTTTTTCCAACATAAATGATGAAATGCCCATTTCAGTACTTTAAATGTTTTGCCAAAGTTCCAAGTCACCAGTGTTAGCTTCATGGTGACAGTGGCTTCCACATGTATAAATAGTGATACTTTTTTTCTTCATTTAATCAAACTGTGTGTGTCTGTGTCTGTGTGTTTGTGTAAGCACAAATGTCTGAGGCAGAAAACCAAGTTGAAAACCTCCTATGTTGTGTTGAATATTAAAGTGACAAGAAACTTGTTTGAGATCTATATTAATAGACACTTTGTAAGAAAGCAAAGTTAATGTGCCCCTGGAGCTACTATTTAAATGACTTTAGCTTTATGGGCTTTTAATGTGGGGCCCTTCAGCCTGGAAATGAGGTGGATTTTCCATCCTCTGACTCAAATCTGCTCAGCAGGGTAGGTTCCTTGCTATCCCCGGAGCAGCTGTTAGTA
>NW_017732700.1:136945-138253 GCF_001890085.2 Hipposideros armiger | reverse complement strand
TGTTGTTCAGCATCTTAGCTGTAGAGGGCAGTGTCACTGGCCCTCATATGTGGGATCCGAACCGGGGCCCCCTGGTGTGCCAAGCCAGCTCTTAACCAACGCGCCACTTGGCCGGCCCTGAAAGTAATTGTTGATAGATACATAGGTATTGCCATTTTGTTATTCATAATTTTAATTTTTTTCCATCTTAAAGAAGTCCCCCTAGTATTCTTTGTAATACTGGTTTGGTGATGATGAACTCCCTTTGGTTTTTTCATGTCTGGGGAGCTCTTTATTTGTCCTTCAATTCTAAATGATAGCTTTGCTAGTTGGTATAATCTTGGTTGTAGGTCCTAACTTTTCATCACGTTGAATATTTTGTGCCAATCCTTTCTGGCCTGAAAAGTTTCTATTGAAAAATCAGCTGACAATGTTATGGGAGCTCCCTTATAAGTTACAAGCTGCCTTTCTCTTGCTGCTTCTAGGATTCTCTTTTTGTCTTTAACCTTTGTCATTTTAGTTATAATGTGCCTTGGTGTGGGTCTGTCTGAGTTCTTGTTTGAGACTCTCTGTGCTTTTTGGACTTATTTGTTTATTTCACTTCATCAGGTTAGGAAAGTTTTCTGTCATTATTTCTTTTGATAGGTTCTGAATCCCTTGATTTCTCTCTTTTGCTTCTGGTACCCCTATGCTGTGAATGTTATTATGCTTAATATTGTGCCAGAGGTCTCTTAAACTATCCTTTGTTTGTTTGTTTGTTTTTGCTGTTCTGATTAGCTGTTTTTTGCTACCTTGTCTTCAAAAAATCACTGATTCAATCCTCTGCTTCATCTAGTCTGCTGGTGATTCCTTCTAATGCATTCTTCATTTCAGTTATTGTATTCTTCCCTTCTGGCTGGTTCTTTTTCATGATTTCTATGTCCTTTTTATGATTGGTATCTCTTCGTTGAAGTTCTCACTAAGTTCCTTGAGCATTTTTATAATCATTATTTTGAATTCTGTCTTTGGTATGTTGCTTGCCTCCATTTAGTTTAGTTCTTTTTCTGGAGTTTTCTCCTGTTTTCATTTGGGATGTATTTCTTTGTTTCCTCATTTTGGCTGCCTCTCTATTTGCCTCTATGTATTAGGTAGATCTGCTATGTCTCCCAGTCTTGATCAGGTGGCCTTATGTAGTAGGTGCCCTATGGAACCCTGGCACATTCTCCCTAGTCATCTGCTCTAGGTGTGTCTCCTGTGTGGTTTGTGTGTGCTGTCCTGTTATATTGGGTTGTCAGAAAAGTCATGACGCATGTTTGCAACAGATGGCACTAGTTCATTTGGAAGTACTAG
>NW_017732700.1:133061-133825 GCF_001890085.2 Hipposideros armiger | reverse complement strand
TGTTCATCTTAATTTTAAAATGTCACAATACTTCATTTTAGCAATTAATAACTGTCATCATGTCTTTATACATGAGATTCTGGTTGTGCCTTATTCTGATTTAATACTATAATAATATTCAAATCAACTTTAAGGCAACTTTTCCTGATGAAATACTCTGAATTGTTAATTCTTATAATGCAGTCTATGTGTGCTATATTATGCTTGAACACATATAGGGCGATTTGCACATACATTTCTTTTTTTTTTGTTTGCCTACCAATTAAAATATTATAAAATTTAGAAAGCTAATTAAATATTACCATAATATATAACTTTTAAAATAGTCTACCAATAACTTGGATATTTAGAACATCTCTTCCTATGTCATTTTAGTGAAATGTAGTTTTCAGATGTTTTGTTTGTTTGTTTGTTTGTTTTTGTTGTTTTTTTTGTTTGTTTTTTTAAGAAAAACATCCTTCAAGTTTGGAGTTAAAACAATTTATCTCAGAAAAAAACAACAACAACACATTATGAAATACATAGTAGTTTGCCAAGCCAAATATTAGTGATGAAATACTTCGTGGGAGAAATATGCATCCATTTTGGAATGGAAACATGGAGTTTATTTTCCCTTCAAGGAGCACTGTCTGCCTACAACATTATAATAATTTTTCCACTTTGTAAAAATCAAAAAACCATATGAGGGGTTACATGGAAGTAATATAGAAACTGAGTTGGACCAGGGTTGTTAATATTACTCTTAGAGCATTCTGTTTGGGAGT
>NW_017732700.1:131178-133018 GCF_001890085.2 Hipposideros armiger | reverse complement strand
GCACTCTTGATGAGCTCTTAACCAAGTGAGCCACTCAGCCGGCCCCCTTATCTTTGTTCTATGTATAAATAAATGACCTTTGAAAAACATAGGTAAAATACTTCATGACTTGTCCGACAACACAATAGTTGAATCTTGATTGGGTGGGTTTGACCCTCAGGCTGGCTGACTTTGGAGTTTGGCCACATCCACAGCTTATAGATTGCTGTGTGGGGAGCTTATCCCAGTGAGTGGGATTTACCTCAGTGGGCTCTTTTGCCTGTTGAGACTGCCCTTTGAGTTTGACACTTGTGGGGTAATTGAATGGTGCTCTATATGGTCTGAAGCCAACTTCCAAGTGTGTTGGTTCTTGGGTCTCTTGCAAGGGGGTCCAGTTCACCCACTGCCTGTGACCTGCTGGGGACTACTTGGTAGAGCTACAAAGCCATTGGTGGTTGTTTATTGTCTGTGCTAATGCTGGAGACATGTGGAAGAGGCCGCACTGTGAACTAAGGATGACTGCTACTAGTACTGGGCCTCAGGAAGCTCCAGAAAAAGCTGGGACACCTAGTTATCTGCTGCCACCTGCTATATCCCTTAAGGTTCAGCCCCTGATAAAGCCTCCTGCAGTACATGGGTTGGGTGAGGCAGGGTCTTAGGGAGTCACTACAGTGGGAAAAATTGTGGTCACCAGGTTAATATAGACTCTGGTTTGGTGCCAGTGCTGAGCCTGGAGCTACTCAGCAAAAATCTAAGAGTACATGGAAACCAGCTACCATTTGCCTGGGTCATGCAGACTCAGTTTTTTAAGAAAAAGTGCAATGCGGGTGGGGCTGGCTGCTCTGGTAGAAAGTACCTTTGGTCTTGGGGGCATTGTATAGTGCGGGGTCTCAGGGATTCAGCATGGAGCAGCAGAGCTCACCAGGCCAATCAGATTCAGATTTGGCCTGTTGGGGAGGGCTTAATACAGGAAAGATGGCGCCCACCTGCTGGCTGCATGGGAGAACAATCCCACACAGGGAAAATGGTGACTGTCCTCCAGCCCTGGCCTTGAAGCCCCACACCTCAGTCCGCCAGCCCCACTTGCCTCCAACACCTCCTGAGCCACTTCTCCTCCACTGGAGCCCAAGGTGAGTGCTTACAAGTGAGAGAGTCTGTGTGCGGGTCATTTAAGAGCATGTCTGGGTTTCCCACAGAGTTCTGTCCCAACCCAATGGTTGGAATCCCCTCTGTTTTTCACAGCTAGATATTGTGGGTGTTCCTCTTCCTGACATCAGCATTCTGGGCTGGGGAAGCTGTTGGGGGGCTGGATTCTCTTGCTCCTCAGGGAACCTCTGTGGCTGAGATATCTCTCCCATTCTCAAAACCGCCACACTGAGTTTGGGACCAGCCAGTTCTGCATCTCCACCCCTTCTACCAGTCTCGATGTGGCTTCTTCTTTATATCCTTAGGTATAAAACTTCTGTTCAGCAAGACTTCAGATGGTGCTCCAGGTTGGTTGTTCTATAATTTGGTTGTAATTTTAATGTGTTCACAGAAGGAAGCAGGCACAGTGTTTATCTAATCCGCCATCTTGGATCTCTTTGACAACTCCACTTTTTGTTGGGTCTCTTAACACCTGCTTTCCAAAGCACCAGATTTTCAAGAGAGAATGACTGCCCAGAAAAATCATACAGTGGTTCTATGAGAATTGTGAGGAATTGAGTGCCTGTTATTGGTGAAGTCTTCATGAAGATTATAGGAAAAGTCTGCCAAGGCAGGGTTGTCTTTTGATTAAGATCTTAGTTCTAAATCAAGACATGGCAGCCAGTATTTCTAAATTATTCCTGTGTAGACACTGAGGAGAAGGACAGAATGTATT
>NW_017732700.1:104822-129940 GCF_001890085.2 Hipposideros armiger | reverse complement strand
GTGTATTTTAATATGATATGAAACGGTTTATGTAAAACCACAGATACATACAAATTCCATGTTAAGATCAGAACGAGAATATTCAGAGGTATAAGGATAAAAAAATACCTTATTTGTGAATAAAACCTTGATGATATGATTTCTGAGGAACAGGCATCAATTAGTACTATAGAATCTCTTTATTACAAACCATAAAATGGACCATGAGAAGTTGACTGACTTAAGTCTACCTAAACAAAAATATACTCAAACTGTTATTTTAATTTGCCAGTTTCAATAAGAAGGATATAATAGAGTGGGTTGGAGTAAGGACATTTGTAAACTGAAATCGGTAAAGGGAGTTGGGTTTGTTAAAATGAGGGTTTTGTGCTTTTTACAAATATTTCCATAATTTATCACCCATCAGGCCATGTTTACTTCTAGACATTATAGGATATGACCCATTTGTCATGGTGTGTAAGGCAAACTATTTGTAGTTATTTATTGCTGTACAACAAATTATCATGAAATTTTTGTGACTGAAAAAAACCAAGCATTTGTTCTCACAGTTTCTGTGGGTCAAAATTTGAAGATGACTTAGCTGGATAGTTCTGGAGAATCAAATCAAATTATTGACTACTGGGGCTACTGTCATCTAAAAATTTAACCAGGGCTTTAGGATTCACTTCCAGTATGGCTGTTACATGTGTATTGGCAGAAGGCCTCAATTGCTTGATGGTTTTTGGCAAGAGGCCTCGGTTCCTGGCCACATGGACCTCTCTATAAAGTTACTTGAGTGTTCTAATGGTATGGCATCTAGTTTCCACCTGAGCAACTAATCCAAGAAAGAGTAAAGAGAAACTTGCAAAGCCTTTAATTATCTAATCTTGAAAGTCACACACTATAACTTTTACTTTTGTTTGTTTGGTGAAAGCAAGTCACCTGTACTCAGTGGGAGGGGAATTTAGCTTTACCTCTTGAAGGGAGGAGTGTAAAATACTTGTGAATGTATTTTTAAAACCACCAGTCTCTTTCACTTTCATTTTATGTAAAAAATTCTAAAAGAATTATACTCTGTTCTAACTTGGTGTATTTATAACAATTTTGTCTTTAGTCATTGTTCCTAAAACACACATATATTGGTATTTTCAAATGAGCTGAAAAAGCACAATTTCTTAATGAGAGTTTCTTCTCTAAAGAAACAAAGTTCCTAATTAAAATATTAAAATATCAAAGAAAGTTGAAATTCAAAAATATATCAGGTAACATCTGATTTACTGGATATATAGATTGTATAAACCATGGAAAGTTGATTGTGAATTCTCAGAAAAATGACAGCCTTTTGTGAAAAAAACCCAAAAACAGTGTAGAACATGTATTTTCTATAGCCTATAAAAACACAATAACATTTTAAATTCTTTAACTATTGTTATTTGATAAATCATATTTTAATATTGTAATTGAGTACCACAGACCTTGAAAAGCATATGTCCTATTTTCTTAGGACTCAGCCTTGCATAAAATCACTCAATGTTGTAGTGTCCAAAGGCATTAAAGAGGAATAATCTTAGAAGTCTTTTCCCACCAATTTAAAGGTTAGCAGTTAATCCTTTTCTTATATATCGATTCAGATTCTCCTTTCAAGATAGTAGATTTTCACACATTTTTTTTTTGTCATTCAATAATGGATAGTGTTTGTGTCCTCCAAAATTTTAGAGTCATGCAATGCTGTTCAAATGAGGCAATGCCTTTGGAGATATGATTAATAAGTATTTTTTGAAAGATTGTAATTTGGCATGCTATGCTTTTTAAGATAAAATGTTTCCACAGATAATTGGTTTCTATATTTGTATGAATAATTTCACCAAGCTTATACAAGCCAAAATTTTATATTTTTAAGTGGAATTTCTATTGTTTTCATATCTACACAAGAATCAAAGTTATATTACAAAATTAATGAGAACTATTTCAACAGTCATTATGATCACAGGCTATGTTTATTGATTAAGTTTTGGAGGGGCAAAATGGAAAGTAAACAAAAGGCAATATGTTGGAGATTATGTAGAAATTCATTTTTAAAATGTATGTTGGGCTTATAGTCCAGACAAGATAACATGGACTTGTTTATCCCTGTTCAGCCCCACTAAGTCTAACTATAACCCTTAGACATAGCATTAAGAGACAACTCAAGGAGAATTCTAACATGTGGTAAGAAAAAGGCAAACTAGTTTGAAACCTCAAGACTTGAGGGAATGCAAAGTGGCAGGCGTTTTCTGCCTTTCCAACAGAAGAAGGTCACTTAGACAGTTTTTTATGACCCTAACATAACATCAGAAGCAAGCCCAGGTAGACTCATTCCTCCTCCATATCTAAAGGAAGTCTCTCTGACAACATCAGCTGAGCTAGATGGCACCAGAAAACATAACTGATGGAGAGTTCCACCAAGAGTAATTGGTTCGAGACTCCTCTCCTCCACCAAGAGATACTGAGGTGCCAGAAAGAACTTATAATAGGGACATAGATAGACCAAATGGTTTAGCCCAGGAAGCCATTTTATCCTCCTAGTGTCATGACTCTTTTACCCACCCATAGACATGGGGCAGAACTAGCCAGAGGAATCCACTCACAGCAAGCTTTCAGGCTGCAGAAGCCTCTTTGACTCAATGGGCCTCAGACTCCCTTTCCTGTCCAGAGATACTAGGGCAGCTGGAATTACCTGACAAGGATGGTAAAGCAGCATTTATAAAAATGCTTAATCAATTGCAGATTCTTTTAAGCCAATGAAAAAATGGAAACTCTAAGCTAAGAAATAGAAATTGTAAAAAAGAACCAAATGGAAAATAAAGAATTGAAAAATACAATAATATTGATGATTAAAAAAACAAAAACAAAACCAAAAAATCTTGCTGGAAGAGTTCAACAGTAGATTGGAGGACAGAGAATAAAAATCAATGACCTGGAGGAAAACTGTATAATACATACCTAATCTGAAAAACAGAGATAAAATAGGCTGAAAATAATTGAACAGATTCTTGGACCTCTGAGACAGTAACATACGATCCAACATTCATATGATTGAATTCCCAGAAAAGGAGAAACAAAGTGAAACTGAAACAGTGTTTGAAGAAATAATGTCTGAAAACATCCCACGTTGTGGTGATAGATATAAACCTATAGTTCAAGAAGTTAAGCAAATGACAAACAAGAGAAGCTCCTTCCCTCCTCAAAAAAAGAAATCCACACCAAACACATCATAATTAAATTTTTGAAAACTGAAAACAAAGAAAAAAACTTAAGAGCAGCCAAAGAGAAATATCGCTTATTTATAGGGGAACATCAATTTATGATATGTAACATATTGTATATGACAACAGATTTCTCATCTGAAATCAAGGAGGTCAGAAGGAAGTGGAACAGTTCCTTCTGCTGAAAGAAAAGTATGGTCAATCAACAAATTTGATATCCAGTGAAATTATCCTTCAGGAATGAGAGGAAATAAAGACATTTAAAGATGAAAGACAACTAAGAGAGTGTGTCACTACCAGACCTACTCTAAAAATTTCAAACAGAAAGGAAATCATAAAAGAAAGAATCTTAGAGCATCAGGAAAGAAGAAAAAAACAGGAAGCTACAAAAATATGGATACTTACAATAGACATCCTTTTTTTTTTTCTTTCAAAGATTTATTGAGACAAGTTTCACATACAAGTCCAGGACAAGAGGGGATGGGGTTTATAAACAGGAATCTGGAAGGGGGCCTGAGAGCTCAGGATGGAGCCCCAAAAAAAGAGAGTGAAAAAAGTAGAAGAGAATGGAGGGCCAGGAGAGGAGACTATCACACAGTGATAATGGACATACAATGGACATCCTTTAAAAATCATTTTTACTGAATGAAATAAAATTATAACACCATCTGTTACTCCAAACAATATTTAAAGATGGGAAAAGTAAAGACCTACATAAATGAAAATGAGATTTTCACATTTCAGTCAATGTGGTCAGATGTTGCTATCAGCATACTATTTTAAGTCACGTATGTATATTGTTATACTCAGAGCAACCACGACAAAAACTATAAAAAGGGATACACTCAAAACCACTATTAAGTCAAGATGGAATTCTAAAAAATGTTCAAGTAACTCACAGGTGGCAAGAAGAGAGAAAAAGAGAAATGGGAACTACAGGCAACAAACAGAAGAAAAAAAAAAGGTGGACATAAACACTAATATAACAGTAACTACCTAAAATGCAAATGGCCTAGACAGTATACGAAACAAAACACAGAGACTGAGTGGATTGAAAAATATGACCCAACTGTATGCTGTTTACATAATAAAACTCACCTCTAATTCAGTGAGAAATGTTGGTTCAGAGTAAAATGATGGAAAAAGATATATCACACAAATATTAAAAGAAAAAAGCAAGAGTAATTATAGTATTAGATAAAGTAGACTGCAGCATACTAGAGACAACGAGGGACATTACATAATGATAAAAAGATTAATCCATCAGAAGACATAATGATCCTAAACTTGTATGCATCAAGTAACAGCCTCAAAATACATGAAGCAAAAACTGATAGAGTTGAAAGGAAAAATATATAAATTTACACTTGGGGACTTTAACATTTCCCCTCTCAGCGACTGATCTGTCTAGAAAACTAGACAGAACAATCAACAAAGAGAAAGACGATCTGAACAACAGCCAACCAACAGGATCTAACTGACATATGTAAAAGAGTCCATCCCAAAACTGATGAATATACATTTTATAAGCACCCATGTCACATTTACTAAAATAACCTGAACCACAAAATAAGCCTCAAAAAATTTAAAATAATTGAAACATTGTAGAGAGTCAAACTAGAAATCAGTAACAGAAAGAAATCAGGAAAATCTAAACACATAAAAATTAAACACTTCAAAATAATCTGTGGGACAAAGATAAAGTAAAAAGTACATAAAACTTGAAACAAAAACATAATTTATCAAAATACATAGGGTGCAGCAAAAGTAGCACTGAGAGAAAAACTAAGAGCACTGAAGGCTTACATTAGAAGTGAGGAAAGATTTCAAATGAATAACCTAAGATCCTACCTCAAGAAACAAGAAAAAGAAGAGTAAAATAAACCCAAAGCAAGTAGAAGGAAAGAAATAATTAAGAGCAGAAATCAATGAAATTGAAAATAGTAAAACAATAGAGAAAATTAATAAAATAAAAAGCTGGTGTTTAAAACAATAAATAACATTTAGAAACTTTGTCTAGCAAAACAAACAGGAAAAGTGCGAAGGTACACATCATCAATATCAGGAATAAAATATGGGATACCACTACAGATCCTGCAGTTTTGAAAAATAACAAGGGATACTATGAATAACTTTATACTAGTAAATTTGAAAACTTAGAAGAAATACTATACTCAGCAGTACAAAGGAACAAATTATTATTATTATTATTATTATTATTTTTTATAGCTGAGCCATCCTGCAAAGGAACAAATTATGATATATGTAACAACTTGGTTAATGTCCAGAGAATTATGCTGAGTGAAAAAAACTAATACTAAAAGATAACTTTATCATTCCGTTTATAGGACATTTTTGGCCTGACAAAATTTAGGAATGAAGGACTCAGTGGTTGCCAGGGAAAAGGGTTGGTGGAGTGTAGGTGGGTGTGATTCCAGTAGGAGGAGTCCTTTTGGTGATGGAGCTGTTCAGTGTCTTGATCATAGTGGTAGATACATGAATCTACACATGTGAAATAATATAGAAAACTAAATACACACATGTAAATGAGTGAAAGTAAAATTGGGAAAAATCTGTGTAAGATAGGTAGATGATATCAATATTGATAACCATTATATAATAGTTTTGGACTGTTACCATTGGGATAAGCTGGGTAAACTGTACATAGGCTTTCTCAATGTTATTTTTTATAATAGCATATCAATCTACATTTTTCTGAAAATTTCAATGAAAAAGGTACTGTTGCTGGAATTTAAAAAATAACCGTTGTCCTAAGAGACGCCGTTTTACCTGTTTTTTCATCCTGATGTCATGATTTTCTACTTCTTATTCTGTCCAAGATATCTTTCTCTCTTCCTTCTTCCTACCCACTCATACTTTTGGTTCTATGTTGTATTTTTCTCTCTATTTTCAAGATTATAAAGGCTATGTATGAAACATTTTAAATTGAAAAAAAGTTTTTAGATGAAATTCCTGAATATATTCATTGCAAAAAATGTAACATTAATATCTGGTCAATATTTCAAAATTAAGAATTCTTGTAAAAAATAAAAAAGAATTCTTATTACTTTCCAACTTGGGATCCCTTTATTTTGCCAAGAAAACTCCGTAAAGTAATCCTGGCCAAGTCTCATAACAGTGAGTTTCTTATTACCTATATGTGTACTCTTTTTGGTAAAAAAATACCATTAATGTCAATTCACTGCCAAGTGACTATTATTTATTGTTTATTTTAATGGAAAAGGGAAAAGAACATTTCTTATGCAAGTTAAAACAACCAGCATGGAAACTCTGGCTTGGTAATATTCCAATTGTGACTGTTTTATTATCATGAGCTCCATAGTAAAAAGTTTGTGCTTCTATTTAATAATTTAGTCAGTGAGAAATACTGATAGCTTTGGACCAGTTTTGTGCCATAATTCATATTTGTAGGCCATGCATGATTGAGAGGGAGAGAGTCCATTTGTGAGGCTGTTGCTAAAGTGCAGATGAGGTAGGTTGCTAATATAAGAGGATATTCCATAGGCAGTACAATCTTTAAATTTTTTTGGGAGTGGGGTAAGATTAATTTATTTCCTAACCCTCACATTTTAAACAATTTTATTGTTACTTGTTTAGGCCTTACCTAGTAGTTTGAATAGTTGAAAAATAACACTACACTAATACTGATGTGTAGGATAAACTAATAATGCTAAATATAAATATGGCAAAGTGCATATTTCTTTGAGATTATGGTGGTTTTATCTTGGCTGGATATCAGAGATTGACTTATATTAGAAGATTTATGGATGTTTCTCAAAAGATCAAGTATTTTGTATCTGTAACTCTTCTCTTTAATGATTAGGGAGCCAAAAAGTACCTTGGAAAATTTCACTGTTTGCTTATAACACCTGTTTATAAGATAATCATGGAAACTTCAGGGAGGCTAAGAAGCCTATGATTTTACTGGGAATATTTAGCATCATGGGAGTAAAGAGAGCTTAACTTGTTTCTCATTCTAATGCAGCTATGTCTTGTGGTGTCCCTTCTCTGAAATCCAAGCAAGCTAGCTACATTTAAACTCTACCTACATAGATTTGGCAGCTCAAAATCATTTCCAAATTTCCAGACCTCACTTCCTTGTTCAGTTCCATCTTCTCATTCAGTCACCTGGTCATGGTCATGGTCATGGTCATGGCAAAACCTCCTTTGATGCATGATTCTCCCTGCTGTTGACCACCCATCCTTTCAAGTGTTGTCTAGTCACATAGTTTGGCTTTTTTTTTCTCATGGGTTGTAGCCTTTTTGGAAAGCCCACTTTTTAACATCTTTCATGTAGAGGTGATAATAGGGCTGCTTGGTTATATTCTTGGTCACTAGCTGTGTATGAAGCACTAAATTCAATAACCCTGCAACCATTTTCCTGATCCTGCTTGATGGGGGCAGAGGATTTCATATTAGACATGGAACTGTGCTTTTCTATTTTGACAAAAACATAATTACTCACATAGTTTGTCAACTCTCCAAATGGTGCAGTTCAGTAGTATGGACACCAAATTACTGACTCTGAGTTGATCTAAAACACACATATTCTTAGCCATAAAGACACTCATATTTGTGGTATGTGGTGCTGAAAGTTTGGGAATCCTTTTGGTGCAGCCGGAAACCTAACGCAGCACAAACGGGATTATATTGTTGTGGTGCAGTCAGCATTTATTTGCTTAACCTTAGGGCTGCATGGGCTAACCTGTTCAAATACCTCACTTCCTTAGTGTAACAGAGGTTAATACAGTAAAACCTTGGATTGCGAATAATTTGGTTTGCAAGTGTTCTGCAAGACGAGCAAGCATTTCTAATACATTGTAACGTGGTAAATGAGCGATGTCTTGCAATACGAGTAGTTGGTTTCTGGAACGAATTATGCTTGCAAACCAAGGTATTACTGTATTAGCAACCAAAGCTCTGGACTTCTGCAACATGGCAGATGGTAATCGTCAAACTTCAGGCTTGCTCCTGCTTTTGCTCATTGGATAAACTTGCACTGCTTATGAGCTGTGGTGACAGATAACTAGAGAGAGAGTAACTTTATGGAGATGAAACATTGGAATATGGGCCAACCTTGGTAGTGTGATCAAGAACATAGGATAAGAGGTGAAGGAAACTGTGATGTTCTAGAATGGACCATGGACTCTTCAGCTAGACCAACGATTCAAATCCTAGTTCTGCCAGTGTCTGTGTCACTGCACAAATTATTTACCTTTTTATGCCTCATTTTTGTCATTAAATAAAGATATAATAGTGAGTTCTTCACATGATTATTGTGGGAATTAAATGAGTTCATATGTGAAATCACTCAGGACATTTGCCTGGCATGTTTTAAACCCTATAAAGATGTTTTGTATTATTATTTAATAGGATGCACAATATATCTTTTCATTTTTCCACGTTTGTATTGCAGGACACAGATATCATTCAAACTTGCTATTTCACAATAATTTAAGCATCTATGTACATTTTTTGTAACAGATTGTTTTAAATCAAAGAACTAGTCATATTTAACACAATTCTTTTTACCTCCTAAAGTATTCTTTTATTAGGAAATCATAAATTGTTGTGAAGTTTGTTAGCCAATATGGCAGCTCATTTAGGCACAAATAACTTTTGCAGGTGATGGTGAAGCTGAGAGAAAAGGAAATGCAGATTGTCTCAATATTGTAAATTTTAAATTTAGTCAGCTACCAAATGTCTTTTTCCTTCCCTTTTTCCTAGACCCTGGAATCTGTGCTGACTGAGCCCATCTGGGAAAGCACATGAACCAGATGGCCATTGTGAACTGTTGGGGAGGCCCTGCGGCACTGAGAGCTAGTTTCAGAAAAGTTCTTTGGGACACAATGAATACAGGCCTAATTTGTATTTCAGAGCTTTAGAAGGAGATTAAGACCAATAGTGTGGCATGAGTTTAAACTGCAGTGGGAAGTGTTTTTTGTTCTGTTTTGTTTTGTTTTTTGTCTTTATGCCAGTGAAGCTGAACTGTAAGTTTGGGGAGCTTTGAAAGTGTGAAAAGATGCCATAAAAAGAAATGAAAGCTGAATAAGTGTATGGCTGTGCAGATTACAAACAGTATGTAAAAGAACTAAGGTTAAAGAGCCTCATCAAAGCAGTGCCCTTTTCAATTGATTGTTGTCACAGGGATTATAACTTTAGGAGAGGTATAATCAGCAGGGGATCGAGGAGTGGCCTTCTCCCTCCTTTTTATGCCAAAGTACTTGAACAATTGATAACAAGGAATTAGAAACTGAAAATATGTTTTGGCCTGTTCTATTCAGACTTGTGTCAAAGGTTGAAGAGACATGGTTCGTGAACTTGAGAAGCATTAGTGCACTTGTTCTTATGTGTCTACAGCTCTAGCAAATACCATGATGATAAAAATTTGTTCTGGTCTAAGTTAATCAGTAAATCAGATACAGATACTCATCTGTCATTTCAGACATGGATCTTAATCCTCCCTTCATCTTTTCTTTATTTGATGGCATATATTAGATTTACTTATTTCGTTGAAGATCCTTTTTCTCATGGGAGATGTCCCATAAACACTGATGAAGGATTCTGGAACAGTAAACTGAAGCTCAGTCAATACCAGTCTAAATAAAAAAATGCAATTAGTGTTTATCATATTTTTCCATGCTTGGTGACTCTAATTATAATTAAAGCACATTTTTGCCATTTACAGTCACCTCCAATAGTTACCGTATTTGCCGGCGTATAAGATGATTTTTTGGCCCTGAAAAATATGCCTCCAAGTGGGGGGTCGTCTTACACGCCAGGTACACTTCAGATAGACTGCCCATAGTGCTTGCCCCGTGCCATAGTGGCCTCCCGATGCCCGCCCACTTCATTCCACATACCGTTCAGGCATCAGCAGCGCTGCTGGGTGTATGCTCGGCTGTTATGCGATTTTGCTGTTATGCGATTTTACCACACTCGCAAAATCGCACACAGCCGACCATGCACCCAGTATGATAGCGCAAAATCGCTATGACATCAAATGTCATAAGCATTTGAATATAAATATAAATGTTGAAATAAAATCTGATATTGTTTTACCTTTTATTTGGTGTGTGGAAGGTGTGTGGAAGAGGGGGTAGTCTTATACGGCGAGTATATAACAAACTCTGTATTTTGAGTGGAAATGTTAGGGGGTCGTCTTATACGCCCAGTCGTCTTATACGCTGGCAAATACGGTAGTTTGCAACTGACTCTATCATTATGAATCAACTATCCATTAATTAGTAACAGTAATGTGTTCAGGACACATATGTGCTAGCTGCAAAGGGATGCAAAGATGGACATTCTCCTTCCCATCATACATCTCACTGTCTAGTATGTTGGACAGAAATATTAAAACATCATACAAAGTGCTAAATGTGATGATAAATATATGTTCAGGACATTAAGATAACCAGCCCCCACCCCCTTGAACATAAATAGGGTTATAGAGAGGCAAAAAATGAAAGTGGGTGGATGGCGTAGATGGAAAACAATATATGTGAAAGCTTGTCTGAGATTTCTGAGCTAGTAATACACATTTGGGAATCATCCAAGTAGGTGGATAAACTTCCCAAATGAATGGCTTACAGTTAGACTACAGAAGGCTGTAAAAGATCTTCAGTACTGTTGTATTAGTTATCTCTTGCTTATGGCAAATTATTTCCAACCTTAGCTGCTTAAAATACTTAGTATCTCACACACTTTTCGCGGGTCAGGAATTCAAGAGTGGTTTAACTTAGTGGTTCTGGCTCAGGGCATCTTATTAGTTTGCAGACAAACCATCACCTGGATCTTCAGTCATCTAAGGCTCCACTGGTAGAGCTCTACTTCTAAGAAGGCTCATTGAATGGCTGTTGACTGCAATCCTCAGTTCCTTCATGACCTCTCCATAGTCTGCCTGAATGTTCTTAGAACATGGAAGCTGATTCTCACAAAATAAATGATCTTATCAAGAGAACAAGCCAGAGAGAGTATCCTCCCCAAGGTGGAAGCCACAGTCTTTGGGGACATGCCATCATTTTTGTTATATTTTATTCATCAGAAATGTGTCCCTAACTCCAACCCACACTCAAGTGGAAAGAAAAGAGTTTCAAAGAATTTATGGTTATATTTTAAAAACTACCAAATTGCTGTCACAACAAGAATTCCTGGATAAACCAAAAACATCATGCTTTCCTTTAAAGTCACTGGAGAGTTGTGGATGCATTGAAATCTGAAGAAACTAAGTTTCAGAGGGACAATGTCTTCAAAAAGGATTGAGCATCAAATGATGCAGTCAGTTGATGGGGTTGGGAGGGAAATGATGCTGACATTTTTTTCTTAAATACATTGTCATTTTTTCTTTTATTAATGACTTATTATAGAGAGGTTGTTATATCTCTCTTCCGTGAATCAAGACAGTTCAGCAGCAGCTACCTAATTTCAAGCCCTTATTTTTATCATTTCCCTGATTTCTTTTTAGTATTATATCTATTGGAGCAGCCAGTGGGACCCCTTATACCATTATGCATTCCAAGTTTACCACCAGTGAAATTTCAATTACCGGATGCCAGGGCTATCCACATTTACAAACTACCAGTGTTAGGATGCTCACTGCTAGAGTGGCCATATCATCTGAGATGAGCATGGTAACTGGAGGCTCAGAACCCTCAGTGATGAGGGTAGTTTCACCAAAAATTCTACCCTGACCAGGAGAGATGTTAGCTGGTATGGCCTCAAGATCAACTGCAGCACCAGATTTTGAAGAAGCTTTCCCAAATGAGACAACATTAATAATAGAAACAAGTGGGTGTGAGTGGCACAAGGGGTGGGCTATAGTGGATATTCTTCCAAGACAAAGCACCCATCCTCCAGCAGCTAGGAATACTGGTTGCTGATAGCTCACAGATGCATGTTTTATTGGAATTTCACTGGGTTGCTGAGAACAACCTCACCAGGAGTTGCATCCCCACTCAAGAAGTGATTCTAAGTCAATAACTGGGGGAAGCAGGCATAAAAAGCTTTGGCCATGGCCATGTAGTCTCAATGGGAGATAACTCTGAAGGGTCACTCTACCTCTGTATAAGATCAGCTGGTGTCCTCGTTGCCACAACATTGTGGGACGGCTTCTGCTTTGGGCCTCTCTTATTTTCCTCACTTTCTTATAAGCCGATCTCCTAAGAATGCTTCTGTATAACCTTCTATATGCAGCTCTGCCTCCAAATATGTTTCCAAAGGTTTGAATCTAAGATGGGATATTTGAGGAAAAGAGAAAGAGAAAAAAATATTTGACAATCAAGTGAAAGTACATTATCTGCACACTTTCCTTAATCATTATTCATTTTAAATGGGTGATTTTACTTTTATTATAAAATTGTTTTTCAGATAGATTTTGATTTAAAAATAATAAGCCCATATTGGGCTATGTTAGATTCAGCTATCCTTTGCAAATGCTGCCCAGCTGCCTGGCAGTGATCTCGGGCCCATTACCAGGTGCTTTGCTGTGAATTCACAGAAGGATAGGAGTTAAGAATCAACCAGCTTTCATAGACTTGTAAACCAGCCCACTTCACAGTCACTCTCCAGCACCTGGAAATGTTAGCCATGAAATTAGTAGCCAAGCAGCCACTGGAAGGAGCAGAAATCTGAAACTCCCCCACAAATTTATTCCCCAAGAGCTGTCATTATGAGAATTGTCTGACGATTCTCTGGAAATCCCCCCTTGCAGGGGGGATTTATTTAACCTGACTACAACTCAATCACTGTGAAACAGCTTTTTCCTTGAGACATTTGTTGGAAAAAATCAGGGGTCGTTTTTTAACGTTGAAGCTGCCTGATGTGATAACAGTTGGGATCAACAAGCAGGTGACCAAAAAACTTAAAAGGAAGCACTGGGGAATGAGATGGTCATAGAGGGATTTGCTTGTGAAGAAAATGGGTTCTTGGCATCATATATAAAAATGAATTCAAGGAGGTACTGAATAAGCCAAACAAGCAGTGGATTTATTAAAAGAGGATAGTACACCCCCAAAATGGTGGGAGTGGGCAGACCAGGAGAAGAGCAACTGTGCCAAAGAACAAAGAGGCTTAGGAATATATTACCCTCAAAAGGATGATATGAAATATTTAAAATTTAGGGGTGGTGTTATAAGCATTCCCAGGCAAGTCCTCACTGACAACTCCTTCCTATCTGGAGGAGGGATTCCCTTGTCCTTATTTGGCCCTTGTTGGAACTGTCATGGGTGGAGATTTTCCCTGGCCATAATGCTAATAATATTATGATCTATTATAATTAACTAAAGTTCACCTTGAAGGGCGAGATGGTAGCCTGGATCTGTTCTCAGCCGCTGAAATCTAGTCCTGGCTCCTCTGGTAGCTGCACTTTTTTTTTTTTTAAAGATTTTATTGGGGAATTGGGGGAGGGGAACAGACAAATTGCTGTCCTTTTGTTCTTCAGTCTAGTTGTAGAGGATGTCGCTTCACTGGCCCATGTTGGTATTATCATCGCGTTCTTCCCGGGTGAGGCAGTCGCTCGTGGCAGCTCACAAAAGCTCACGTCCGCTGCTGGCCAGCCCCACTGCAGCTCCATTGCAGCCTATGCCATTGCTGGTGACTCACGGCAGCCCAGCTCCAGGTCGAGCTGTTGTTCACCATCTTAGCTGTAGAGGGCGCAGTGTCACTGGCCCTCATGTGGGATCTGAACTGGGGCCCTGCTGCTCAGAGCTGGCATCTCAAGCCAAATCCTAACCAATGCGCCCTCTGCCAGCCCTGAACATTTTTTAAGAATAATCTCATCTCCTGTCTTCCTTTGTCTCCCCTTACTTCCTCCTTTTCACCCTCCACTCTCCCTGAGGCCCTGTTCTTTCTGCCTATGGTAACAATTTGAAAAGCTTTGAAATAGTCTTGGGAATCTAGAAGTTTACACACATATGCAGGGCTGTGAGTATGTCCAAGAAAGACCTGAGAAGTCTCTGATCTCTCATCTTTGGCTGACCTTAAAGTTCTCTGCAAGAAGAAAGTGAAGGTTAACACAGAATTTTGATGGCCAGGTGGATCATTGAAGGCCTGCCAAAATACATAAATACAGAAATGCTTCAGGGCATTTAAGGAAACCTGTCTAATCAGCTGACTCTTAAAGGATCAAGCAGAGACTTAAGTGACTGTATATGACAAAAAATACATACTTTACAAAATTAGTTCAAGAAAGTTACTAAACAAACAAATAGCAGCAGCAGCAACAACAACAGATAGCTGCATCACACTGGGGGGTGGGTGGGATCTGAATTGCCACAATGTATTATTTGAACTGCCTATATTTCAATTAAAAAATCATAAGACTTGCCAGAAACAGGAAAATCTGACCTATATACTGGGGAGGCGGAAGCAGGCAGTAGAATAGAAACTGTTCCTGAGGAAGTCCAGACATTGGTGTTACTAGAAGAAACTCTATTACCAACTATTTGTAATATGTTCTGAGAACTAAAGGGACCCACGTCTATCATAGGACAATGATGTGTCACCAAATAGAGAACATCAATGAAGACATAGAAATTCTTTTTTTAAAAAGTAGAAGCTCTGGAATTGAAATGTGTAACAACTAAAATGAAAATTTCAGTAGAGGGCTCCACAGTAGATCTGAGCTGGCAGAAGAGAAAATCAGCAAACTTCTGTATACATCCATGGAGATTATATAGTCTGAGGATCAGGAAGAAAAATGGAGAACAATGAGTAGTGCCTCAGAGACCCAAGAGAGCAGCTTGAGCTGGCTGTGTTTCTCTGTCCAAGGCCACTGCTCCTTTCAGGTTGTAGACATCAGCACAGTTCACTTCTGTCAGGTTTCAGCAGCCACTCCCTGCACTTAGCCTTCTGAACCTAGAGGCTGTAGGAGCTCTGCTGCCCCTACCTCCGGGCTACTGAAATAACCCCGGTGCTTCCCCTAAATTCTACCCATACCCTTTAAACATAGTCCATTTGTAGATATCCTCCCACAAGTTGTTTTGTTTGAATAATAATTATATACATGTTTATTACAGTAAACTGATGGAAACTACCTAGGTGTCTGTCATTAGGGGAATAAATAAGTAAAACATGATGCTATAACCATGGGATACTATTCCACTAGAAGCAATGAATGAGAGATATTCATAGCAACATTTCGTGTTTTTTTTTAAAGATTTTTATTGGGGAATTGGGGGATGGGAACCACGCTGGGGAACCGGGGGAAAGGGAACAGACAAGTGCTGTCTTTTTGTTCTTCAGTCTAGTTGTGGAGGACGTTGCTTCACTGGCCCAAGTTGGCACCATCATTGCGCTCTTCCCAGTGAGGCAGATCAGTCGCCGGCTTCTGGACGGCCGCTCACTGTGGCTACTGGCTGCTCACACTGGCTGCTGGCTACACACGGTAGCCCATGGCAACCCACTGCAGCAGGGGCTGCAGCCTACTCCGTCACCAGTGACCCATGGCAGCTCAGCCCCAAGTCGAGTTGTTGTTCAGCATCTTAGCTGTAGAGGACAGTGTCACTGGCTCTCATATGTGGGATCCAAACCTGGGCCCTCTGGTGTCCCAAGCCAGCTCCCAACCAATGCACCACTTGGGCGGCCCAATAGCAACATTTCTGTATCTTACAAACATTGTATCAAATGAAAAGAAAAAGTGGCATAAAATAAATACTGTAGTACCATAAACCTGTGGTTTTATATATATTTAAATCACATAGAATTCTATTTTTTCAAAGATACATAAATATTCAATGACACGTACTATAGTGGGTACTCACTGATAAAAGGGGAATGGGAGTGATATCAGGAATGAAAGGGAGAATAAAATTGTATATGTGAGGGAACTTTCGTGGAACAATAGACTATGTCATGAGCTGAGGAGTTTCACTAATTGAACCTATGCAAAGATATCCAGAAAAAAAATATGTAAAGATAAAATTAGCAGTTTGGGTTAAGTGATAGAAAAATATTTTTTGGTTCTGAAGTTCTTTTGTACTGTAATTATGAATTTAAGATTTCTTAAGATAAATTGGGCAACCCCATTTTGAAAAATGCAATATTAATGATTATTCTGACTATGAAGTGCACGTTCAACACCAAAGTAGAGACTTCAGCCTAGTGGATGTTGCTATTTTGACCATTTAGGAGAGGATGAGGGAGAGGGTCAGAGGTGGAATAGGGACTATGGATGGATCGAGGGTTAGAACTGTGGGATGTGGTAATTAGGAGACTTTCAGGGGCAGAATGAAGATGTAGATGGAGCCAAAGATGAGGTGACACTCAAGAAGGGGATATAACACTTCTTTTGGCTATATACACTTTTAGAAAGCTACATTATATTGTTTTTAAATGTCACATGTCAATATATTGTTATATTTGGTCACATCAAATTGCCCCTGAATTAAAATGGTGTTTTAAATGACATACATATTTGAATAGTCCAAATCAACAGAAATGATGGAAACCACTGGTCATTGATGGGAAGGATGAAAAAAAAAAAAAAGGTCAGTTGGATTATCTCATGAAGTAGAGGTCTTTGGCTAGGTAGTAAGGAAAGAGAAACACCAGGTGTCACTCTATTCAGATTGAAGAGACAGCTTTATTTTGATTAACATTTCGTGTCTTTCAGGCAAACCCAAATAATTTAGATGTGGGAGAATGTGGGCTGTGTAAGATTTACTTGGCTTGTATGTGTGGGAAGGAGATTTGGCAGGAAGATTCTAAAGATAGAGAATAGACAATTTTTAAAAGAAAAATGTTTCGCTTATGACATCGATTTAATAAATGGAGAAATTGTTAAATGCCAGCTGTTTCTTCAGTTGGGGATATTATTGAATTTTTTATGTAAATGGTGATGATTTAACTTTAATTATCACACCACTAATTTAAAAGCAGTTGTGTATTCTTAATAGATTGGTTTGAATAGGCCTATCCCAAGAAAATGGCAACCCACAAGTAGCATGAGTGTCTTCCTTATTGAATGTCTTTGGAAAGAGAATCTATGTGTATCATTGCTTATGGTATATGAGCCGAGATTAAATATTTATTCAATGAAACAAAAGGGGCCAGCTGGATTCCTTCGGTGACAGTCCTTAACAGAGAGACTCTCCGCAGTTCTAGTTAACCGCTCTTCCCATTGATGAGATCTTCTGAGCAATAACAATAAGCACTAAATTGAAATTTGGGGTAGTCTCTTCCTGGAAGGAGGAAATTTTCACATGCAGAAAAGATAAAGGGGAAAGAGAAATGTGTTCTCTTATATTGAGATAACAGTTTGAAATCCAGTCTTACCAGACAATCGCATCATTGGCAGTCAAAAGCCCTGTAAGATTTTTAAGACCCAGAAGCCATGGGCACTACATCTGTCTCACACGCATGCTTCAGGCCACAAATCACAATAGCAAACATTGCTGCTGTTTTGTTTTCCTAGCCAGTTGTTGTTTGTGCTCAACGGTGCAAGAAGCATACATACCTCCTGATTGATTTAAGTTTCTGGGCGAAACAGAAAAGCAGGTGGGGGATACACTGTGATTCTGCAAACTTTCAGAATCTTGCAGCCCCCCCCCCCCCGCCCCCTACTTCCCGCCCTAATCTCTGAGCAGGGAAGTGCTTTCTGAAGTGATGTGAACATTCTCCAGACCTCTGTGTTACTTTGAAGTGCTTGTCTTTCCCAGCAGTTCTGACTGGTCTTTAGAGGGAAGTGAAATTCTCTAAAGTTGGTGCTTTATGGTGCATGGAGAGTGGCTGGTGTACAGCTGGTTTTAAGAGGGTAGAAGCTGAAGGCAGAGACAGTTCTCTCTCCTCTAAACGTTTCAACACTCGGCAGGATTGTAATGAAACAAACACAAGGGTTGGCTGATTGACTTCTCTGCTTCCCTGACTGTAGCTCATGCGAGAAAGGGGAGGGGCACTAATTCACCGTGGTATGGACTGCCATTAGGAATCCACACTGATGCCTTCATTGTTCTTTTGAATATTTATTGCCTGTCAGCTGGAGGAGCAGGGACATTGAGTTATCACTGAGTTGTGGATGTTACCAATAAAAAAGCCGCCAAAGCTGCCTGAGTGTTCTACATAAGGCTAAAGGAGTATTTTCTCTGAGTCCTTTGACATTCTCAGGTTTGAATAATACAAAGTATGCATACTTTTCACGATCCCAAATTTTGTAAATAGCATTTCCAAATGTTTATAGATGTGTCACAAATAGAAATTAGAGGTCCAGTGTGCTAGCTGTGTGTGAATGGGAGAGAATTTCCTTTTAAAGTGTGGAAGGTTACTGCAGTAAAGAGCTCTTCATAATTAGCCTTTGAAGTTTTAGAAGAGGATTAGGAGAAGCAGTTCTCTAAGGAGTAGATAGCTTAGTTGGGTATGATGATTGGAGGACACATTTATCTATTAGCTACAGGAATCTTGGTGAGCTACAAGTGAGATCAGGCCACTCCTCTGCCTAAAACCCTCGAACAGCTTTCCATAGCACTCAGAGTATGTAGCTAAATTAGTTACCCTCAATGCTGTGTGATCCACTCCGGGCACCACCCAGGGGTCCCACCCTGGCCTCACCTCTCCGACAGCTTGGATTACGCACCATCTTCCTCACTCCATTCCACACGCATGGGTCTTGTTGTTCTTCTAACAGGTCAAACCCACTTCTCCCACAGGGCCTTGGCACTTGCAGTTTCCTCTTCCTGAAGAACTTTCCTCCCCCAGGAGAACTTTTCTCCCCCGGAAAACTTCATGGTTTGCTGTTTCATTTCCTTTAAGCCTTTTCTCACGTGTGCCACCTTTCAGTGATACTTCCCTAGCCATTCTGTCTAAAGTTGCACCCCTCGCTTTGAGATTTCTTCTCTTTCCTCTATACAGTAGTTTTCACAAACAGAATGTATATTTTATACATTGTTTTTAATTTTTTTTTGTTTTTCAATTACAGTTGACATTCAATATTTATTAGTTTCAGGTGTATAACACAGTGGTTAGAGTTTATAACTTCCAAAGTGAACCGCCCCCCTTCACCCCCCTTAAGTCTAGTGCCCACATGGCACTATATATGCTTGTTACAATATTATTGACTATATTCCCATTGCTGTATGTACTTTACATCCCTGTGACTATTTTGCAACTGCCAGTCTGTACTTCTTAGTCCCTTTACCTTTTCACCTAGTCTCCCAAACCCCCTCTCATCTGGCAACCATCAATGTGTTACACATTGTTTATTGTCCATCTTCCCATTAGAACATAATCTTCATGATGGAAGCTATTTTAATCTCTTGTGTTCACTACTGTTTCTCAGGCAACTAGAACAATGCCCAGACCATAGTAATCACTTTATAAATATTTGTTCAAAAATGAAATAGCTGACATTTATTCATGCTTCTGCTATTCTATGTACTCTTTTAACTGCTTTATACATATATCATTTACTACTCACAAGAATACAATAAAAACAGTGGTTCTGCTTCCCTTCATTTTACTGAAGGGAAAACTGATGCCAAGTTTGAATAATGTCAAGATTATATTACTAGAAAGCAGTAGAGTAGGACTTAAGCTCTGATAGCCTCAATCTGATAGATCAAACTTTTAGTGCTGTTTTACTCTTTTAAACATAATGGTACTATACCTATTCAAAACTTATATTTTATTATGATTTAAGGTGGGGGATTTAAATTTGTTTTTATAAGGATAATTTTCAAAAGATTCCCATAATCATATCTCAGGCAAAATTTATTTTGGGTGTCAGTAATTGCTCGTCATTTACTATTTGCTCCAACACCAGAATATATAAACATGTGAAACCTTCATAGCACTGCAGATACCATAAAACTGAAGAAACCAATGCCTGCAGGGATACAGGAAACACTACTTTTGAAGCATAACGCTTTACATCGCTCTTCATTTCACTCTTAGACTTCTATTACAGAAGCTTTTAAAAATAAATTTAGTATTCTATTTTTAAAGAAAAAAATAATGACTTTTGGGTGTTGTTATAAATATCAAGATTATTCATGCCATCCTTTTAGGATGCAGTTGAGAAATTAGGTCTCACAGACAGTGGCCCCTAAGCCCAAAAACATTCGTTAGTAGTAAAACTCGGGAGCAGGCTCTTGGTAATTACACATATTAATGACCGAGGAAATATCTATCATCCCCTGTAAACTAATGTTAGTTGTTTATATTCATTTTTCTTGCAAATAAGGGATGCATAAAATAATTTGAATTATAAATTTAAATATTTACTGTTTCGGAGAGAAGATGAAATATATATATGTATGTTGGTTAAAATATATTTAGACATCATTTAGATTAGTCTGCCATGTCTTTAAGAAATTTCCATTTGTCTTTACATATGCAAATGGAATATTCACCTTTGCACTCTGGACAGAACAAGGGCATACATATTTCTGATTTTTTTTATAGTGGATGTAAATTGAGTAAACTAAATTCTAAAATCTTTTTTCCCCAATAGTTTTCAGAAAACTTAGGAGCATCAATAAACGCCTTAACCTTTTATATTCAAAATTAGAATTGTTAAATTGGTTAAACCCAGTCCTCCCACCCCACCAAGTGATATAACAGAGAATAATGTACACTTGTCTCCATCATATTTTATGTTCAGAATGGATTGCTTTAGAGCAGCGGTTCTCAACCTCCCTAATGCCGTGACCCCTTAATAGAGTTCCTCATGTTGTGGTGACCCCCAACCATAAAATTATTTTCGTTGCTACTCTATAACTGTAACTTTGCTACTGTTATGAATCGTAATGTAAATATCTTTTTGTTTTCCGATGGTCTTAGACGACCCCTGTGAAAGGGTCATTCGACCCCCAAAGGGGTCACGACCCACAGGTTGAGAACCGCTGCCTTAGAGGCTACTGGGATGGACACATTTTTCAAATGAGAGGGTGCTCGTTCATTGCATTGCCATCGATGACAGCATGGGCATGCTTCCAAACTGCTGTCTGTGGCTAGTGCAAGCCCAGCCTGGTTTTTTGAGTAGGAGGTAGAAGTTAGAGGAAAATGAGGAAAGGAAGGGAAGAGCGAGAAGAGGAAAAAGGGAAAAAAAGCAGCTTTCCTTTTTTCATCTTCCCAAGAAAATGAACCATGTAAGGAGCTCTCATTCTCACATCTTAGACAGGAGACTGGGGTATGCTGGCACTGTTAGAGCAGCCACTAGCTACTGGAAAACATTTCTCCTTCAGGAACCAGAGGAATGTGGGATCAGGGATACAATTCTCAAAACAGAATAAACATGACTCCTTTTATTATATAATCATAAGGCACTTCCCTTAGCATGGCAGGAACAATTGTCATCTTACTATTTCAGGCAATACATACTGGTGACATAAGTTATTTTGTCCATAACTTTTGAGCATCTGTCTAACAGGATGCAGTACATTGAGTTTGTTATTTGGCGTAAGACAGTGTTACTAATACTCGGCTATTTCACTCTTCATTTTCCCCCTGTCTCTTTTGAAATGGGGAAGGCGAAGTACCAAAGCATGACCTTACTATCCTACTTCCACTTCTCAGACACCTGCTTGCCCTCCCTGCCTGCCTCTGCAAGTTGACCTTGCACTGGTTTTGCCTCAGGTTGTGCTGCTTTTCCTTGCAGGCTGCTCCTTTATTTGGGATCAGGCTTCCTTGTTCCTTTCTCTCTCTTCCCAGGCCCCATCTTCACTTCGTTCCTGGCTTATGTAAACTCCATGGGTAAGCGTTGGTGAGATGTTAATTTGGGAAACATGACTTGCAATCTGTGGAGCAAGAAGAACAGCTGGTGCTGCTGTTGCTCAGTTTTTCTTGGCACGTGGACATAGAGGGAATTACGAATGGGGAACGTTGCCTCAGCTTTGGCTGCCATTTCCTACAGAAATGTTACATTTGCCAGTGCTCTCTCTGATACCACTCTAGCACCACGGCTTAAAACTTTAATGTATTCCTCCAAATTCATGGTCCAGAGCTTCCTGTGAGCCTTTGTTACGAGCTTCATTCTCAGTAGCCCTCTGGCCACAATGAGAGGCAGGTTCAGTTATACTTACGCAGCTTGAAGTAAACATTAAGTTAATGTTATTCTACATCCTCCAGAATTTTAGGTCAATACCTAAGTGTGTTGGTTTGTCTATTTGTTTATTAAAATAAGCTTCAGCGATTGTCTTAGTCTGTTCAGGCTGCTATAACAAAATACCATAGCTGGGTGGCTTAAACAACAGACATGTTTCTTATAGTTCAAGAGAGGTCCAAGATCAAAGTGCTAGCTGATTGGGTTCCTGGTGAGGGTCCTATTTCTGGCTCACACACAGCCACTTTCCTGTTTTATCCTCATATGACAGAGAAAAGGCAAGCTCTGTGTTTCTTCCTCTTTTTATATGGGCACTAATCCTCATCTAAACCTAATTACCTCCCAAAGGCCCCACCTTTTCTTTTTTTAAAAATTTTGTTGGGGAATTGAGGGAGGGGAACAGCACTGGGAAATCAGGGGAAGGGGAACAGACAAGTTGCTGTCCTTTTGTTCTTCAGTCTAGTTGTGGAGGACATCGCTTCACTGGCCCATGTTGGTATTATCATTGCTCTCTTCCCGGGTGAGGCAGATCAGTCACCGGCCTCTGGACAGCCACTCACTGCAGCTCTTGGCAGCTCATACCAGCTGCCAGCCTCTCACGCTGGCTGCCGGCCACACAGGGTAGCCCATGGCAACCCACTGCAGCAGGGGCTGCAGCCTACGCCATCGCTGGTGACTCAAGGCAGCCCAGCTCCAGGTCGAGCTGTTGTTCACCATCTTAGCTGTAGAGGGCGTAGCATCACTGGCACTCATGTGGGATCTGAACCGGGGTCCTGCTGCACAGAGCTGGTGTCCCAAGCCAGCTCTTAACCAACGCGCCACTCGGCCGGCCTGGCCCCAACTTTTCTTACCATCACATTAGGGATTTGGGCTTCAACATATAAATTTGGGGGGGACACAATTTTCAGTCCATAATAGTGAGTTACAATCTATAGAAATTTGCAATTTTTAGTGTAAAAATTAATGGCTTGAACTGCAAGCGCAATCATGACAGTAGAACATTTCCATCACCTCCCAAATCCCCTTGTGCCCCTTTGTGGTAAATCCCTACTACCTGTTCTCAGCCAGCCTATGCAAACCACTGTGCTTTCTGTCACTGTACTGTGCCTTTCTAAGAATGCCATTTACATAGAATCATATAGTATGTAGGTAGTCTTTAGTGTCTGTCTTTCATTTAACTTGATGTTTTAAAACTCATCCATGCTGTTTTGTATATCATTAGTTCTTTTCTTTCCATTATGAGTTTACTCATTCTCCAGTCAATAAACATGTGGGTTGTTTTCAGTTTCTGCCTATAATGAAGAAAACTCCTATTAACATCAGAGGGCAAGTCTTCATAGGGGCATAAGCTCTCATTTTCTGGGGTAAATGTCTTGGCGGGGAATAAGTGGGTTGCATGTAGGTTTAATTTGATAAGTACGTGTCACTCTGTTTTTCAATTGCATACCTTTTTGAATTTCCTCCAGCATCCAGTGATTTATGAGTCCTGCTTGCTCTATATTCTAACAAGCACTTGTCAGTCTTTTTAAATTTTAATAGTTGTAGTGAGTGTGTAATGCATTTCCATATTGACTAATGATATTAAAGATTTTTAATGTGCTTATTTGCTATCTACATATCATATTTGATGAATTTTCTTTCGAATATTTTATCCATATTTTACAGAGTAATTTGTTGTATTATTGTAAGAGCTATTTGCAGTTTCTGAATACCAGCCCTTTGTTAGACATATGTTATGCAAATGTTTTTTCCTGGTCCGTGACTTGCCTTTTCATTTTCTTAACATGTCTATTAAAGGGGTGGGGGGGGAACACTTTACTTTTCATATTTTATCGATATTTTATTTTATGATTAGTGCTTTTTGTGTTTTAGCTAACACATACTTTGCTAACCTCAAGGTCACAAAGATTTTGTTCTGCTTTCTTCTAGAAATTTTATAGTTTTAGGACTTCATTTATGTTTATGATCCATCTATTTCTAGTTAATATTTTATATGGTATATAGTAATTATTTGTGGCTAATTATCTGCATTTGAATATTCCGTTGTTCTAGCACTATTTATTGAATTCAGTCCCTATTATCCTCAGATGCCCAGAAGCAGAAATCTAAGAAAAGATTTAGCTTTGATAGAAAAGGTAATAGAGGAAATGACAGTAATATAAAAAATTTCTTTAAAAATGCCTTAGGGGAGGGATCCTATATACAGTTTGTATGGCATGGTTCTAATTTAATATGATTATATTTCTGAAAAGAAACAATTAGTGGATATGTTTTACTTTCATGACTTCTCATTTAGAAGAATCAGAAATGAGAAGTAAAAGTCCCTTGTTACTGTAGATCTCTGAATTATTAGTTCAGAAAACATGGTCAACATATTTCTCATTGGGCTTTTCATATCGATTTTTCTCCAAATTTTTGATATAAGCATATTATGAATTAAAAGAGGCTCCTATAAATGGTAACTGCCTTTTAAAAATTGTAGGCCTTCTCTTAATAATTTTCCACAACTATATATCAGAACACAAACTCCTATTTGTTCAAATAACCTAATCATCAGTTCTTTTAGCATAGAAATACGTACTGTGATTGTCCAAATGGAAGCAGTTCTATTATGGGAATTATTTTGGTTGTTCAATTAGGTTGACGTAAAAAATAATGATAGGAAATGTATGTTTTCCATAACCATGAAGTGGATCCGTCATCTGTTTTCATGTTTTGCATTTGTAGCTTGTCATTATTACAAAGATATTTTCACTTTGTTTCAATCATAAGTTGTTTATATATTAAATTGGCACATAAGGGCTTCTGTCTTTGTGTTACAGGACTTTAACTTGATCCAT